>NW_009604550.1:0-63034 GCF_000690535.1 Cariama cristata | reverse complement strand
GCCTGCTGAAATGATGATAGGTAAAAATGAAATCTTTCAGAAACACTTCCATTTAACCAAATACTGCACTGATGTGAGCAACAAGGTGTGACAAATGGTGAAAACAGATGGAGGAGAAGCTGCTTATTCTTTACTTTGGAAGATTTTTATGGCATCTGTACATGTCTCGTATCGGGAATAGTGTGGCCAGCAGGACTAGGGAAGAAATGTCAAGAAAGACATTGAGGTGCTGGAGTGAGTCCAGAGAAGGGCAACGAAGCTGGTGAACGGTCTGGAGGGGTTAGTCTTATGAGGAGCGGCTGAGGGAACTGGGGTTGTTTAGCCTGGAGGAGGCTGAAGGGAGACCTGATCGTTCTCTACAACTCTCTGAAAGGAGGTTGTAGCGAGGTGGGGGTCGGCCTCTTCTCCCAGGCAACCAGTGACAGGACAAGAGGGCATAGTCTGAAACTGTGCCAGGGGAAGTTCAGGCTAGAAGTGAGGAGGCATTTCTTCACAGAAAGAGTTGTTAGGCATTGGAAGGGGCTGCCCAGGGAGGTGGTGCAGTCACCATTCCTGGAGGTCTTTAAGAAAAGACTGGACGTGGCACTTAGTGCCATGGTCTAGTTGACATAGTGGTGTTAGGGCAAAGGTTGGACTCAGTGATCCCAGAGGTCTCTTCCAACCAAATCGACTGTGTGATTCTGTACCATCTAAGATGCTACTGACTCTTGCAATTGAAAGAGGCAAGGAGTATAGCTCTCTTCACGAATAAGACTCATTATGACACACCAAGAAATTATCATCATAATTCTTATTTGACCGAAAGCGTTGATAGCAGGTCATAATGTTTGCTAGCTAGCTAATATTTCAACACATTGGCAATGTGCTGTATGTTACCTATTTCTTTGTTAGCATCTGTGGGTAATACGAT
The DNA here is from genome assembly GCF_000690535.1 of Cariama cristata. Classification (NCBI taxonomy): domain Eukaryota; kingdom Metazoa; phylum Chordata; class Aves; order Cariamiformes; family Cariamidae; genus Cariama; species Cariama cristata. The sequence goes on along the minus strand of NW_009604550.1, from coordinate 62,124 downwards.
CATGTACTGTGGTTTGCCTCCTTGGATTTTGTGTGAAGGACTGATACTTTATTGTTGGGGGTTAAGCCCAGGAGGCAGCTAAGCACCACACAGCCCCTCGCGTATTCCCTGCTCACCCTCAGTGGGATGAGGGAAGAGGAGTGGAAGAATAAAAGCAAGAAAACTTGGGGTCAAGATAAAAACTGTTTATGAAGTGAAGAAGTGGAAGAAGAGAGAAAGAAGACAAAACAAATGATGCAAAGGCAGTCATGCACCACCTCCCACAGCTAGACTGATGCATAGCCAGTTCCCAAGCAATAAATGATAAACCTAATTGAAACCCCCCTCTTTTCTCTCTTTATTGCTGAGCATGACAGTATATGACATGGAATATCTCTTTGGTTATTTTGGGTTATCTGCCTCGTGCTGCCCCCCTCCCAATCTCTTGCGCACCCCCTAGTCTATTCACATGCTGGGAATGGGGCAAAGCGAGAAAAAGAGAAGGCCTTGCTGCTGTGCAAACATTGCTCAGCGGTACCTAAAACATTCATGCTTTAGGAGTATTGTTTTGGTCACAAATTTAAAATGCAGTGTCATAGAGCTGCTATGAAGAAAACTCTGTCCCAGCTAGCCCCCGAACAGTTACATGGAAAGGTTACCAGTGCTACCAGTCATCTGAGAAAAGCGAGATCTTATTTTTGTAGCTATCCTTAGCGAGCAGGTTGGATGATTTGCTTCCATTTATAAACACAGCCCCACTCTTTGGATTTAATGATCAACTTTGCAGTGCATTTTTCTTTTGATTTGACAGAACAGCTCACTGTAGCTGTTGCGGGCTGCAAACAGATGGTGAGTCTACCTCCTCTGATCGCTTCAGACAGCGTTTGGCTACTGCTTTTGCTCTTTAACAACCATGAACAAAACTTGCCATGAGCCTACACAAGAGGCCTCTTGGTAAGACTGCTTGTTTGGTCCTTTGCTGTGACAGCTAGCAACAGTAATAATTCTCTTTTAACAGTGTTAACTGACAGAAAGCTGTGCAAGATATCATTGTACTTCTGTTGCTGTGTTGAATAAAATGAGGACATGTTTGAAGCTGATTTCCAGTTGGACGGTCTGTAGCATTAATGTCTCTGGTTCTGGTGACACTTCATTAATGGGCAGCGGAGTTACAAGTGTCAGTTTGAAATTGAGGGGATCTTACATTTGATACTAGTCTTCATGGGCATTTTTTAATTCAGTGCAGTCTCTTACTCCCATTGTATTTTATTCAGGGATTTGTTTAAGCTGGATTTTACCAAGTTGATAACCAAATGCTTTTGTTTTAATTTTCTTGTTATAGGGATTTTTTAAATTTTTTTTTTCTCTTTGGCCAAGTTCTTTGCCTTTGTGGTTAGAGGGAAGGGATGAATTTTGAAGTTTTGAGGAGTGTAGATGCTTTGTGAATGTTTCTAAAGGATCAGAAACAATGCTTGATAGAGGAACTGTGCTTTTGGTTTAAGTTAATAAATATGAATACCCATCTAACTTGTAATTCGTAACTAATTATAACAACATTAATTTACAAAATTAACTGTTTCATGTGTGGTAAAGAGGCAGTTGCTCTGTGGCTTGTCACCATCTGCCACAGGTAGTAACTGCCATCATCCAAACATCCCTATTTGAGCTATGGCGGCAGAAAGAGGAGCTCATCAACAGCTCATCTCCCAGAAGAGCCCAGTTCTTTGAAGCCCAGCAGTTCGTTGCAGTCTCCCCCACTGGCATAAAATCCCAGAGCAGTGGACAGTAAATTTGAGGATTTGGGCTGTTTCCTACTGGCATTTGTGGTGGTGTTTTTTTTTTTTTTTTTTTGTTTTTTGTTTGTTTGTTTTTAATTTTAACTGTGGGTAAGGTGGAAGATGGAAGGTCTTGCAGAGCTATTAGTTTGACATAGAAAAAATATTTTTGTGATTTTGAGTTTACATAGTCTGTCCAAATCCAAAAGTTTGCATTTGAGTTTTTCAGGATTTTGCAAACTAGTTTTAGTGCACTCCCTCTCTCCCTCTCCTCAGCCACTTAAAGTTTTAAAAAACAGAAGTTCTGAGTAACTGCTGTGAGGAAGAGCAGTGCAAGCCTTGAAGATGCCTATGTGTGAAGACTTTATCATTACATCTAGCTAATTATATTTTAGAACAGCTCTCTTGAGTGGAAAGAAGCGTGTACCTCTTTGATTCTTTGCTTCTTAAAATAATCTGTAAATCACTTTGTAAAATCCGTATTTTAGTATTTAATAGCTTTCACTTATTCTGAATTCCATCAATAATCTATTTTTGTGACTGAAACATTATGAGTTTTGAATGACAGTATATTATTTATTTAATGGTAATGTATTTCTGCAGGTAAGACCAGTCTTCTAAAAGTATGGAACATCAACTACCCGTTAAAAGTAAAGCAATTTTTAGTATGTCCTTCAGTAAACCCGGTGGAAGGTTATTTACTGTCATGGCAAATGTTCAGTTATGTAAAGTGTCACATTAGTTTCAGAAAAGAGGCTTTGAAACAGTCTACTGTATATATTGTACTAAAATTGTACAGCAAAATATTGCTCTGTATGCTATAAGGCTGTGTTTTTTTCAAGTGATTCCCCCCTCAAAGATCCCTAAGTAGGTGGACAGCTTGTGTGTGTATTAGAAGCCGTGACTTAGGGCAGTCGTCCTCTTGTGATCTTGTGAAATGAGTGACACTAGTTTTATGTTCAAATCTCAGTCCCATGCGAACAGGGATTTTTGTGTCAAATGAGGCAGAACATAAGTAAGCAAAAAGTATGTCTATAAGAAATTTTTAAAACACAGTCCTGGAACACTTTGATTTTTCAGTTGTTTGTCTCTAAGGTGGAAATGTTCTTGAAGTTATATGGCCTTGAATAGGAGCTTCTACACCCAAATTAAATAGTTAATAGGCATTTATGTGAGATTGGATAAGCAAGCATCTTAATCCTTGGAATTTCATTACATACTTGAATATTGTCTTTATACAATCAAGTTTGCTGCATAAGCAGTGTTATTTTTCCAGGGAATAAGACTGTTTGTATTGGTCATTTAATAAAGCTTTTTTAAGCATTTCTTCTCGAGACATTAACTGTGTTCAATGTATGCATTGGCATTGTACTATATGTCACTAAAAAGAGCCCAACAAATTACCTGTCACAGTTATGGTTGAGATTGGGCAATTGATGCTATCGTTGGTAACTAAGCATATGCAAAAATGCTTTGGTTCGTATTTCAAATGCTCAAATATAAAAATTTGCCAAGTGGACTTTGTTATCATGGCCTTGTTGACTTATTAGAGGTCATTCTATAGCTTGAAGAAAAGGAAGACCTTTTTGTAGCTGAATTTATTTAAAGAAAGGCACCCTCAGTGTATTTGAAAGCATTTACAATTGGATGTGTCAACAATTTCTGGTGTTAAACTGTGTTTCCCTTCTAGTAATTGCCCTGAAGTGGCAGCTGTATTTAATTTTATGTTTATGACACTGAATTTTCCTTTAAACCTAAGTAAGAAGTATTTCAAAATATTTTGTCCCAATCAAATGCTCAAAATCAGTTTAAGTACTCATGTGTAGTAAGATCAGTCAAACTTCGGGAAAATGTTATTCATTACCATGTGGTTTAATTACTATAAGGGAAGTATCCCATTATTTCATAAGAAACTGTTAATTCTCTTCTAAAAAGAAGCATGCTGTACACCTCTGGCCATTGCCTGTCACTCAAAGTTCCAATGTCGGCTACTTCTGAGAGTATTTTCCAAAGTAGGTAGATCTTGAGATCTGTGCATCTTCGTAGGTGGCTTACATGTGATGTTTTACAGATGCTAGGACATATCAAGAGTTACTTGTTGAGTGACATTACTGATTGATCATGTTCTGGGTACTTTATAATTTCACCTGCCTTTGTCTGCTTAGGGTGAACATAATGTCATCTGTTTGCAGGTTCAGTCACAGAAATCTGGCCTCAAGTGCCCTTGATTTGAATAAGACCAAACTCTCACCTTCTTATTTTAAATGAGAGGGAGGGAAGAAAAAACAGAAAATCTAAAGTCTCCTGCATTTCCTTAAATTGATGGAAAAAAAAAATTTCAGGAATTGTGTTAGTCACAAAAATGCTTTTTGCTGCCTCTTAATTTAGTAAAATTCAGGATGTGTTTCATACATGCAGCCGTGAAGTTGTTTGCCAATGTTGTAATGTATTTGAGGGATCAAAAGCCCCAGGGGAATCTGAAAGTAGGTAAGCACCAAGTCTGGAATCTGGAAAGCCTAAGGAATATATGCTATAACAGGGCAGATGTACTGAAATGTGGGTTTTCACTGTGTCAGAGGGAAAAGAAACGGGGAAGAGATAAAGGGTGTATCAGTGTCCTGGTTTGGCTAAAATGGGACTATTTCTCCTTTTAGGAGTTTTTCTTTCAGTTAAGTTTCTTCTAAGTAACTGCACTTTCTGAAAGCACAGCTACATGTTTTTCAGACAGTGTCTGCATTTCAGACTTGGTAATGCTCAATGTTTATAGTTGCTACTGAAGTATCAGTAGGATTGGTATGCAGAAAGGCCCATGTTTATACTTACTCCTATGAGAACCAAGGGCACTGCTGGCCCTCTTTTGTTAAACAAGTGAAAAGTCATAAAAGAGTCACACCTGTGGAAGAGTGCGGGTGGGACAGGTGACCAAAAACTGATCAACAAGGTGTTCCATCCCATCCATGTCATTCTCAGCATAAAGCTAAGGGATCACGGGGGTCTCGCTCTCTTCTTTTGTGGCCGGCATCCCTGTGGGACCCTGCTCATTCTTCTGCGTCTGATCCCAATCCATGCATTCCTGAATCCAGTTCCAGACACCAGAGCCGACAGGTTCAGGATGTCCAGGTGCCTGCCCTGTGAATCCCCTGGCTGTCATTGGGAAACTCCAGTATTGGTTTTGTATACTTGTCTTATTATTTCGATTATTAGTAGTATTAGTATTAATATCATTATACTATTTTTTCATTATTATTGTTTTATTAAAGTAATTTTAACTTCCAGGCTGTGAGTCTCCCTTTTCTCTGTCCTTTCCCTAAAATTTCTGCTGGCCCAACCTTAAATGGTGACAGTCGGACAGACGCAGGCTTTGTAAGTAGAATCCAGAAAAGTCCCTTCATTAAGGTTGTCCTTTCCTAGCCTGGAATGGATTTGAATTTTCTGACTCTTCGCATTCCTTTGCTGTCAGCAAATGTTTGTTGAAAATCATTAGAAAAATGCTCCATTCCTTTCTGTTTGTCTGGATGTATATATAGGATAATACCTCCTACTGATGGTTTGTTAGCGATTACTTGGAAGCATTGTATGGTTTTGATGACTTAGGAGAGTGCCAGAGGGCTTCATGTTTTTTTTTTTTCCCATTTTGCTTAAAAAATAATATTAACTTTTAAGATTCTAATTTTATTGAAGCTGCAAAGTTCAGCATTAAAACATTCAGAAGTGATGTAATGAAGGTTGTTTGTTCATTTCATATGCTCATCTGCAATTTTCCAGTTGCATATGATTTCCCCCAAGATTGTAGCCTGATGCAGTGCATCGAGTGAGCAATGTTCATTCTTAATGACTGGCTATTAAATATTTTCTTTTTTCATTGTGTAGCCTGAGGTTTATTTACTGCACGCTGTTTTCTGAAGACAGAAAACCTAATTTCTGAAAGAAAATATCCAGCTATCTAAACAAACGAAAAATGTATTCTTACAAATCACCAAGGTCATACTGTCCTCGTTTTCCCAGAGCTATACAGGCAGAGGTCAAAAGCACATACATACTTCTGTGAGCCCATTTTGAAATGCTTAATACTCCACCCCCGGGAGCATTTAGTTGAATATATGTGCTGTTATATAAAACTGTTTCTTAGCTGACTTCGTCTGCTGCTTAAATACTGATGCTTCTGCAAGGTCATTAGAGCAAATGAGGAACACAGTCCTACCTTTCTCACTCTTAGCCCCTACCCCTCAGTGCAAGTTTTTTGTTGAAGTAATTTGCTTGCTGTTGCACAGGGCTCTGGCAATTGAGTAATACCTGTTCTTCTATGACAGCGTTTACTGTCTTAATCAGATGGCTTTTTTCCTTACAGAGTACTGAAGGACAAGTTGTATTTACTGCATAACCAGGTTTTGTTGTCAGAAGATATGTGTCCCATGCACTTGGTGAGGGTGCAGTCTTACAGAAATGAAAAATAATTGGTTATATCACTAAAATCTGTATAGTATGTGCATACAATGCTGCCAAATTGAGATTGTGCAGCCAAGCTTTATTACTTTCAACTACAGAATGCTTGATTTTGATAGCTTCATTGTATTTTGGGGTTTTACTTGTGCTTAATATACATTCAGTGGAATAACCTACTTATACATCATGTCAGACTGCTTGTTATGAACTTTTTGGAATTGTACCTTGGATTCAGGCCTATTGTGGAGTGTTCCCTGTCCCAGCTGTTTCAGAAGGATTAGAGCCAGAGAAGTGGTGTAGTCTGCTTGCTGAAAGTGTAGGCAGCTGTTGCTCTTGTAGCAATGGTGCAGATGCGTGCAGTCCTGTTGAACCCTGCATTGAGAGATACTTGAGATCCAGGGAAAAATTGCCCTAGCTCCATGCCTAAAATATTGTTAAAATAGGATAAGAAGCCATTTCTTGGTTTGTTGACAGCAGTAGGTAATAAATACTTGGTGTTTCCTGTAGAAGGAAATAATGACTGATGTGAATGAGTAGTCTGTAGCAGAGACAAGCTGGCACAGTGTTTGCCTTGTCAGAAAAGGTGGGTACTCCGTGCCATCAAGATATTGTGAATTAATCTGTGATGACATGGACCTGCTGGAGTGAGAGGAGGGCCACGAAGATGATCAGAAGACTGGTGCACCTCTCCTGTGAGGACAGACTGAGAGAGTTGGGGTTGTTCAGCCTGGAGAGGAGAAGGCTCCAGGGAGACCTTAGAGCAGCCTTCCAGTAACTAAAGGGGCCTACAAGAAAGCTGGGGAGGGACTGTTTACAAGGGCATGGAGTCATAGGACCAGGGGCAATGGCTTTAAACTGGAAGAGGGAAGATTTAGATGACATATTAGGATGGAATTCTTCACCATGAGGGTGGTGAGGCACTGGAACAGGTTGCCCAGAGAAGTTGTGGATGCCCCATCCCTGGAAGTATTCAAGGCCAGGCTGGCTGGGGCTTTGAGCAACCTTTCCCATGGCAGGGGGGTTGGAACTAGATGATCTTTAAGGTCGCTTCCAACCAAACCATTCTAGGATTCTGAGAGCTGTGTGACGCAGTGCCGTGTTAAAAATTTCTTGTTGTTTTCCGCTTAATTGTTTTTGGAGTCAGTGTTGCTTATTATTTGTGCCAAGAAATAGACAGTTCTGCAGCAATATCCTGTTACAAAATGTCTCAAATATACACCTACAGAGAAATCAATCGGCTATGCATTAGCAAATTATTGCATAGCAAAAGCTTGCACTGGGCCCAGAGTTTAATTTAAAGTGCAAAACCATAATTTTGAATTCTAGTTTGGTGCTTGTTTTAAAAAAAGAAAAAAAAAAAAGAAAAAAAAAAAGGAGAGCCTTTTTGATGTGTCCCAAACTCTTCTGTGTTTAAGTTCATTTATGATTTAATCATCATCATTGTGTATATGCCGCTTTATTCTCTAGTGAAATGCATGTGGTTTTCTTCACACTGTTTATGTAGAAGAGAATTTTTTTAATCCTGTTTCATTCTATTTATGTCATGGATAAACTTTGTCTTGTGTAATAAATTTCCATAAAATTTACTGATCATGTGATTGTGTTAATTCCCCCCCCCCGGCCAACTTCATCTCTTGGCTCAAATACAAAAGTTCTTTCCTTAAAGCAGTGAGATGACTGTGTTTACTCCTGTCAACTTCCCCTGTCTCCTGGGAATTGTGCAACAATTACATGTATTTTCTTAATTGTATTGTGTCAAGAATTGGTGAAACTGAGCTATTTCTTCTTTGTTCAAAAAAAATCATAGACTTTCATTAAAAGAGAAATTCCTAGGTATTAAAAACTTGAGGATGGTATTTTGGGAGCTCAGTTTTTTTAATCTAAACGAAAAGATTTAATGTGGCACTTTCCTCAGGCTAGTATCTAACTGCAGAGACAAAATTTATTTCTGAAGTTTGTTATTTGAAGTAGTTCCTACATGACATGGAGACTCTGAACTTACGGTATAATGCTGTTATTCCCAGAGATATCCATGACTTCGATTAAGAAGCATTTATTGATCTGTCATGTCTTTCCTCTTCAGGCTGGCTATGACAGAGAGTGTTGGAACTGAATATGCTGAAAAATATAGACAAGTGGAGGCACAAGAGCTAGATGTAGTTGGAAATGATCATCTTGTCTATAAACCAGGTAAAATAAAAAGCAAACATACATGATTCCTATTATAAACTCAGATACACCTGTCCTTTTCCTCCCTGAGGTCTTTCCTCCCATCTCCTCCTCTAAACAAAACTGTGAAACCTTACTGTATATTTCTTGTTTGTTTAATGCTATTTGTGGATTTGTTTGTTTTATATAAGGCATGGTGTGAAAAGGAAACACCTTATTTTCTGGAAACAGCAATGTATAATGCTGTTGTATGAGATATATGTGCATACATCTGGTTTGTAATGATAACTGTAGATATATGATTGAAATATATCTGCAAGGAAAAGATACTGCTCATTGGATTTATGTCTTTATACTATTTTTCTAGCCATGTTACTTCTGTGTATACTAGATTGTTGCTTTGAACTGCCTTTAGAGAGAAATTTGATTGCACTTCTTTCCTAGGAGCTCTGGTAAAAGCAGTATGAGGCTGACTCACTTGTCAGGGCAGCTCAGCTTCAAACTCTTACTGTGTCTTTTAATTTCCAAATTCGTTAATGTAGCTGATTTCCAAGAAAAGGACATTTATGTGTTTTGTCTGTTCTGTGTGTCATTCTCTGTAATGCTTTTTGTATCCCTTTGCTAATATACCAAAATTTGACAAATTGAGACATTTTCTAGAAATTAACCATCCTTCAATGCTTCTGCAAATTATATGACCTCTGGAGCTCAGGTAGGTGATGAAGCTAGCTGTTTGGTCTATCATCAGCTGAGAGGCAGTAGCTGCAGTTGGCCTGAGCAGCATGTGCCGTGCATCTGACCATCTGTCCTAACCACAAAATAACTGTCTCTTGTTCACTTGGCATTACATAAAATTTGTGAGAGAGGAGGAGGTATTGTATTGCAAGGTGAAAATGGGGGAATAAAGGGACTGGAAGAAGCTTTGAAAATTGTAGTTGAGGAATGTGGTGTTCCCTAGTTTTTCCTGTGCTTTACTAACAAAGGAAGCACAGCAACAAGTTAACTAAGCATAAGTTCCTTAGATGTTTCTTTAAAAGTGTGGTGGTATTTATTAATTCAAGGAAATACCACAGATCATTTAGTGTCCTTCAGCTATTAAATCAGAATTCTGCCAAAGGTAGGCTGGTGACTTAATTTAGCAGCACTGGTGGCCTGCTTAATTTTGAATAGAACTGATGTTAGCAGTGTTCCTTCTGTAAAAGAAACAGGGTTATAACTTAGGCTTTTTAGGAAATATTTCTGCATAGTCTTTATTTGTTTCATAAATATGTATTTTTCTCTTGGTCTATCCTAAAATGTTTGTCCTTGAAACTTATACCTTCTAATATTTTTTATTGCTTTCCAGTTGTAACTTACTTAAACAGCATCTAGTTATCAAACAAGCTTAAAAAAATTACTAAAATATTAGCATATACTTACTCTATTAGAATAATCTATTAGATGTTTTCCTCTGTCCTTTTTCCTCCCCCTCTTCCTACTCTTTGTCTGTGTCGTGACCTGGAGTCTCAGTTGCTTCAGGAGCTGTTCCATGCAGTGTTGATGCCTGGCTCCTCTGGGAAGCACTCTGCTCCCAGCTGTATGTGATCCAGTGGGGCACTCTCAGCAGACAGGCTTGTGATGGGACTGGAAGATGCCTATGGCATTCTGAGACCAAGCTGCCAAATCCCACCTAGATGTAGAATAACACGAAAACTTCAGAAAATCCTGGTTCTTACTGCTATCAATTTGACTTACAGACAGATTCAGGAATATTATGTTAGAATGACACAATAAAGAAGCTCAGTGAGTGAGCATGAGACATGTAATGTTAATTTTATGGATTATAAATGTGTATGTTGTTAATGAGACTGCTATTCTCAAATGGTAATATGTTCATCATGGTGATTTCAAGAGCTCCAAGACCCATTAGCTACATCAATCTGGAAGTGCATGTTCTATTTAAAAAATGAAAATTGTCATAAATGATTAGGGGTTTATCTAGACCAGGCCCTACCACTATAGCTGTGTTGAGTACAAATGTAGTCAAGAATTAAGCTGCATGACATGGAAATGAGAAGCTGATTTACCCTGAAGGTTTCAGAGTTGGTACCCCTTCTGTTGCTTCTTTCTTTCTGAATTGCTGTTCTGCCTGTAGATGATGTCTTCTATCTAAATTGACAGATTATTTTAAATCTTGCAGAAATTGTTGTAGTGTTTGCTTGTGCCTTGGTGTTTTGTGAGGTTCTGTTTTGTTTAAATTTTGTGCTTTCCTATTTCTTTGAAAGAGCATATGCTTTTATACCAAGGGGACAAATAGAAATTCCTAATATGCTTCTCTGTTGGGAACTGCATTTAGAGTTCTGTCTTCTACAGAACATGGTAGAAATGATACTGCTGTGAAAAGGAAGTTGAAGTGATTAAATAAAAGCAGAAGAAAGTACTTTGTCAAAACTGTGAGCCAAAACAAGTAGAGTGTTAGCAGTTCTTCCCTGGCCCATCATCCTAGTTTCAGAATTGGTACTGGCTGTTTCGGAGTCAGACTTAAACACGCCTTTGATTCAGTGAGGTCACACAGGATCTTGTGCAGAGGGAAACCTTCCAGACCTATGTATACGGGACACTCGCCTACTTTAATATCCTATGGAAAACAGAATTATTTTTTTTTCCAATCCCCAAATCTGGGTTTTGTAAACTGTATGCGCTATCCTCTTGTATCTTCATTATTTTCATTGTTTTCACACCATTAAATGGTTCTCTTCTGGGGATCTTCTAGGTACCAGGTGAAGTAATTGCTTACAGAGAAGAAGCAATTTAAAGATTGTTTCTGATCAGGTTTCTGACATATAAAAGCCTGAAGTTACAGAGTTCCTGAAATGTTTAGGATTCAGAACAGATGCATGCCAGGAAAATTAATCATAGCACAGATCTTCACCCCAAAACCTTTTGTATTCAAAATATGTGCAAGTTTCAGAGGATTGCAATGGAGAACAGAAGTGTCACAAGCAAAAACTAATTACTTGTGGTACTTTCTTAGGAATTTTAATGTTACCTAGGGACATCCTTCAGTGGTCAGCACTTCAAGGCACAGAAAACTTCAGCTTGTGTTCCCCACTCAGGAAGGATAATCGCTTTGCTCAAACTCTGGATTAACCTCTTCAGGGCTCAGTCTGCAGCAACTTCGTGTACTTTGTATTATGACTGAAGTAGCATGACTTACTATGAAGTCCTTATGTTTTGTGGCTCAGCGTGGGAACCTGGTTGTTTCCTGTGGTTTTCCTTTCCCGTGAGCTTGCTTGCTATCTGTAATCACTTTATGTGTTTGTAGCTGAGCAGAAGAATGATCAGTGACATAGTAAGCATCTCTTTTGACTCGCTTAGTCAGTACTTTCAAGTATATTTTTTTTTTTTTTAACACATCGCATTGTAATTTGCTTAGTGGCAGATACTAAGATCCAGCTGTATGATCTCTTTGCCCAGAACTGATGGATACAAAAATCTAATCTTGTGTTAAAAGATCTCTTCAAATTAATTTCAGGAAACAGGTACCAGAAGGGATACATCAGCTATATGAGCTACAGTAACTGAGATACTGGAAAATTGCTCTTTCTATGGGCAGTAGACTATTTTAGTCATGGCAGTCAACATATCTCTACAGAACTTTAATAATTGAAAAGAAAATAAGCAGGCAAATTCATCTTTCCCATAAGTGGGTTTTCAGTTTCTTTTTGCACCGACTCTGAATAGAGAGATTAATATCATTATTTATTCTGGATTGGCATTAATGCTTCTTATACAAAGAAATATTTTGCTTGTCATAAAACATCATGGTAGGCAGTTGTATGCTTCCTCAATTTACTATTTTCAGGTTGGAAGTGTCCTGCATTCTCTGTATGTTAGCATCCAAGATGCATGTTTGAGCATAATGTATTACAAAGGTGTGCACGGGTTGGGTTTGTTGTCCCAGTCTTAATAATGTTTTCCAGAAAGTATAAGCAATTGAAAAAGTGAAACTGTGCCCGCCTTGCTGGTAAGTCTGTAATCCTGTAGCTCCCCGAATCTGTAGATTTGATTAGGTTTGTTCCCTTGTATTTGTTAATAAAATTCGTAATTGAATTTTAGGTTAACAATTTCTTATTAATACACTGAGGTTTTTACTGAGTTAGAGGAGCTTATAATGTGAATCCTACCATTTAAATGTTTTTGTCCCTCCTTTCTTTTTTATAAACGCTATTATAAAATTGCTGCTCTCTTCTGTTCTGTACTTTTAACGCATTTTTCAAAATTGCAGTTGTTACATGGAACACCTGATAGAGGTGGGAAGGCTATGTTGCTTTAGCAGGAATATGCTGGCACCAGGATCTTTTCCCTAGCAGCTTGAGATTTCTTCCAGCATTGGTCAAATGGTGCAGAGCTACTGATGTCTCAGTAGTGACATGTTTGTGCCAGAGGGAAGCCAGTCAGCCTTTGTTCAGTGTTGCTGTGACAGAATGCTGTATATGAATTTTCCTGAGGAATATATTTAGAAACTTGACCGAAAGTATTTTAAAGAGGACAGTTGATATTTTCAAGGGATGATGCTATCAAGTTCTGTTTCATATGTGTTTAGTAGTGCTAGGTAAATCACTTTGCAATGATCACCTGTAACTTGCATTACACAGAATCTAAGTGAAGAGCATTTCTTATTGGAGAGTGTGGCTTTAGGAGAACTCTGGTTTTTAGTGGTTTATAAAACTATCTTAATGAACTCTCCAGCTTTTGGAGGGGTTGTTTTAATGTGGGAGTAACTCATTTTGTATTCCTTGATGCTTGAAGACAATTTGGGGGGTTGGAGCACATTCAGGCGTGGTACAGGGGCAAAAGAAGTTGTTCTGCCTGCTTCTGCTTCGCTGCTGTGTGAGACTGTTCATAAACTTTCCAAAGAAAGGAAGCTATAAATGTGCAGTCAGGTCTTTAGGCTATAGCCTTTATTTTTTACAGTAAGTATTGCCTTTGTAAAAAGAATACTAGATTTCTTTCCCAATACTCTCTGTATTTCTTGGAGAAATAACATGATGTAAAAAAAAAAGTGAAGTCTAAGTTTTTTTTATTGTCTGTATGCAAATAAGTAAATTCCACCATAATACATGGTCAAACCGATTTGAAATAGAAAGCATTTTCACTTCTGATTTCAGTATAATGTTCGGTTTTTTTTAGCCAAATTGTTTAATTGTAACTTGCAAAATTGTTGCTTACCAAAGTCTTGTGCTGGTTTTCCCTTTCTACACCTGCCTTCACACCTGTTCAGTTTCTCTTTTGTTTTTCATGGTCAAACTGACAGTAGGCTGCTGAGCAGAAACTCCTGATAGCACTGTAAGATTTTTGTCCTGTATTACCCAGTGATAATGTTGACTAACTCCTGCAAGAGACTACAGAAGATAGTGTCATATCATGATGCTTACCAGACGTGTTTTAATTGCCAAGTGGTAGAAATGTAGTGGTCTTCCTATCAAATGATGGGTTATTTTGTGCTGTGGATCCAATAAGCTTTAAGGGAAGTGACACATGGGTACATGAATAAGACATATTTTTTCATTATTGTCAAAAAAGTTCTTGGGAACAGGGGTAGATTTGGCAGTTTTAATGCAAACTGTACAAACATAATATCTTTTTAATTAAGAGAAAAGCATACAGAATTATAGAATTGTATACATCCTTGGCACTAACAGTGGCTTATACACAGAAGCAATGTTTTTCAGAGCGCTGCCAGTAAAACAGCAGGTGCATAAACAGAAAATCTCTTCAATCTACCAATATTAAAAAGTATTAATTCTGCTAATACTCAGAAGTATGTGATTCAAACTTGATACAAGTTAGGTTTCCAAATACAGTGATCATATTCTCTTGCTGTGGTCTTTCCCTTTCTCTATTGAAATAACTTACTCTTGGTTATTTTTATGCCTAGATACTCCATTGTCTAAGTGTGAATCAAGTGATTGGACTTCTGTACCAATAACTAACCGTAAATGTGTGGATTTGCCTGTAGCCAGACACAGGGAAGAGGTAATTTCGTTGTACTTTCTCTTATTGTGGAACAAAGCTGAAAATCATGGTTTTGTTGGGGTTTTTTGTTTTGTTTTCAGAAGGAACCTTATGTTCCTGTTTTTAAGCATTGTATAAAACCTTTGTTGTACAAAACCATTGTATAAAAATTCTTAGAGGAAGAAAGTTAACACTTTCTGTTTATAGGTATTTATGTAAAATATGTAGACGAGTGCATGCCCATGTTCTCTAATGTGTTTTAGGAGTCCAGTTATCTACAGGTGCCTAGGAGATGATAGAAAATATGGCACAATGTTTTACAGGGATTTGATATGTGGCCTGGAAGCTATTGATATTTCAAGTCTGTCTGAAATCTGTTTTGAGTGTTTTGTAGACTTACGAGTTTTCTTGAAAAATTGTTTCAGATAGTGTCTCTGATAGAAAGCAATTCGGTTGTGATTGTACAAGGAGCAACTGGCAGTGGTAAGAGCACACAGATTCCACAATATATTTTGGATTATTGCATTCAGCAATCTATCTACTGCAACATTGCTGTTACTCAGCCTCGGAAAATTGGTGCCAGCAGCATTGCCAGGTGGATTAGCAAGGAACGATCGTGGACACTAGGTGGACTTGTAGGATACCAGGTATAAGAAAATTTCAAATTGTCTTTAAAAATACATTAAAAACTACTGTTATCTTCCTTCTTGATTACTTTTAAGCATATCTAGTATATTGAAGAAATGTTAGAGAATCTGCTTTTAAAGTGGAATTGCAGGTTTCTAGCTGCCTCCTCTTAAACATTCATAATGAAGTGTTTAAGTTTTTAAAGTTGAGCAATATAAATGCTAGCGAGACTCCAACAGAAATATTTGTCTGCGTTGTGATAATTGGACACATCTATATTATTAATCACTGAAATTGTTGCAGGAGAACTATATTCTGCCATTTTTCCTTTAAACTCCTTAATTAACATACTTGATTTGTTTGACTTTACTGCATTTACCTGTCAGCTATGTCAAAACTTTCATGCATTTAAGGCCAGATTGTTTCGTGAACATCCTGTTGTTTCTTCTTAACATGTGAAAAATTTGAACTAGTTTTTTGACACAGATACTGATGCTTTAATCAGCTCTTTGTCAGTAACCACAATAAAGTGCTGTGATCATTGTTTCCCTGGTAGTTTGACAATAGCTGTCTCTAGACTAGCTTCTCTGGATCCTAAGGCTGGTGGGTTCACACTGGTATTGGCAGTGGGAGGATATTCAGGGAGAGTTGTCTGCTTCTGGAGTCCTTTGCTGGGATGCATATCTGTTGGTTTCTTCTTCTCTTTTTCATTCTTTTTCTTGTTTCTTCCTTTCTTTCTTCCACTTGGGGTCGTATGTATATATGTTTGCTAACATGCATTTACAGCTTTCTTTTTCTTCATTGGTCTGCAGCTCCAGGTTACTTCGAAATGTACTATGTGTGCTGCCATTTATGTATGTTAGATATTTTTTTTGTTACCCGTAAAACCAATTTTGTCCAGTTCCAGGTCTGAGGGGTTTTTATTTTTAACTGACTGTTACAGCATTGTTTATAGCATGGGGTCTACAGTGCCAAGCTTCTGCCTCATCTATTATCCCATGTCTGCTTCTTCTGTGTCTCCACTTCCCAAGGTCTCTGCTACTGTACGAGGCCTCTATATCTCTACACTAGATTGCTGTCACAACTAGACCAAGTAAAGCAAAGGTGAAGGCAGATCAAGAAAAGTTCCAAGAGAGTAGGCCTGACATGCCTTGGTCCTGAGGCCTTGCAGACTCGGTACAAAGCTTACAGCCTGTTACTAGTAACAGCAATACCATATTATAGGGCTATGAAGAAGGATCAGCTTCATTTTCCCATCAAAAGGATCTTTATTGTCATCCCTACTGAATGCTGTTCTTTCTCTAAGTATCAAATCTTAGTGGTTTCTTTTGATATCTCTACAGCAAACACCCTAGTAGGAAAAAATATTTTATTTTTTTTTGAAACACAACTGAAGTAGAATTTTTCTACAGGTAGATTGGAGGACAAAGTAAAAATACTGTTTATGCTGAATTAGGAAGTTTCAGTTCTGAGAGGTGAACACTCCAGATAATTCTGTGAAAATTATGATCTGACATGATCTCAAATTTTAACTAAGCCAATATTAATAACCTCCAGTTATCATTTTGTAGAATTACTGTGGGTTATATTTGTTTGGGTTTTTTTTTCCAAAGTAGTTTGTACATAAAGTCTTTTACATTATTTGATCCCTTGAATTATTTAGTCATAAAATTGCTAAATTGATTCATTAAGCTAATGAGTTTTAAAGACATAAGATGGTGGTGTGCTTCCAAACTATTTTCAGGACAGTGTATGTGGATGTGCTGTGCTTGTTTTACACGTGTTTGTGTGAACTGAGCAGAAATGGAAGTAGAGCAATTGAGTATAGACTCATTTGCCCTAGGCTGTTTTAAGAGCTGAAAGTGAAAGATGGTCATGGTTCTGCTTACCTGTCTGGGTAGGTAGCACCTGAGATAGCTGAAGTTACAGAAATATTTTAGAAATCAAAAATCTACTATTTTACGTAAAGTTGTAGAGCATTCCTCTCGGGAATAAGTTACTTGGTCTTGGTGATATCTTGTATCACTTTCCTTTTCTTCTGTCCAGTAAGCAAACTGTATTTTGGCAAAATCTTTTTCTTGCTCTGTATATTAATGGAAAGATCCATGTGTATACTTTTAAAAGCCTTTGAAGAATTCTTCTCAGGCTAGAGTCCCCAGCAAGGAATTTTGATCCTTTATAAACTTCAGGGATTTTAATTTTTTCTTAATTTCTCCCAAAGAAAATGTTTGTGGTTAACTGGTTCTGGGCTTTAAGAACTCATTTGTACAGAGGCTTGTACAAAGTTGAGTGAATAATTTTAATGCGTTTATGCTATATTTCATTTTCATCTTTCAGATGCACGTTCCTGTAAATATATTAAATACCTGTTCCTGTCTATATTATTTTTCTCACTGTGTTAGGTAAGTTTAGAGAAAATTTCCACAAAGGAGACAAGGTTGCTGTACATGACAACTGGAGTTCTTCTTCAGAAAATCGTTCGTACCAAAAGCCTAGCTGAATTCACGCACATTTTTATTGATGAAGTAAGTTGGTGGAAATAAGTTTAAATTTCATATTAGGAGAGCTGCCTTCTCTTTTGTCTCTTTCCATGCCAGAGAAAGAAAAATGCAGACATGTACTTGTAAAGATGCTTTGTATAAGTTGTCTAAGTTAACACTTGTTGAAATAGGCTTGCCTTGGTGATCCTTTGAGCAACAAAGTTTAGAACTGAGGGTGTGGGGAGGATTTTTGGGGGTGCTTAGCTTTTGATATGAGTGCCTGAAATGTTTTCTGAAATCCACCATGTGAATTTCAAGAATGTGTCTGGCTAGGCCTATTAGGAGGAGGCAGCTAGTTTTTACTCACTTCTCTGTTACTGCCCCTAGAAAGAGTCTTTCCTCTTCAGGGATGTTTTGAAAAATAAAGTAGTCCTCTGAAAGTTCTCCATCTTCTGGATGGATTTACAGCCCACTCATGTGGATTCATTATTATTACTGTCACTTCACTAAAAAGCTGAAGAAAATATATTTTTAGGGTTTTTTTTTGTAATTTGTGTATTTTTACATGTTTTTATACTTATTTTCTGTGGTAGGCAGTATTTGTTAAACATAGTCACATGTGAAATTGTGCTTTCACAAACCATGAATGTGAATCACATGTAAGATGTGAGACTTAAATCTTGGGATGTAGTGACACAAAAGAGGACTTAACAGTTTGTTTTTTTGTTTTTTATGCTGGTTTTAATTTTTATTCCAATATGGTGGTGTAGCTGAGAGTGACTTTGTTTCTTGGATATTTGAGGAGCCAGGGAGACGGTACTTGGTATACCATTAGACTGTTACAGTAATAATGAAGGCTGTTATGACTGCACTTGAAATGGCACATTGAAAACCTGGAAGAGATTGAGCAAATAGTTGCACTTCTGTATGAAGAAACTTTAGGACTTCATTCAAACAGACAAAAGAACAAGAAAAACCCCAAATCCTAAAGAATTGTATCAATTGTCGTAATGGGAAGGATTTGAGACCACTCTAATATATTAGCAGAATCTTGCAAACCTTAACATTTTTAAGCCAAATATAAAGAGATGTGGGTTAGATGTAAGATGCAAATGTTTAACAACAGAAGATGCATATATAGAGAAGTGTTAGATCATTCCTTTGGTTTTAAAAATTATTAATTAGTGAGTGAAGTTTTTTGGCCCCTTACACGGGACAGCAGATTTATACAGAGATTTTTCAAACCTTGTTTACTTGGGTGCTGTAATTTGAACTGATGGTATCAGCTTGTACCACTTGATTCAGCAGCTCTGAGCTTTGAAGACTGTATGTGTCTTTTGCTTCCCCAGCCAAAATACTAGTCCCTCCTGTTCCCCATATGCCACTTTTTCCCCCACATCTACCTCACAGACTGTAATCTTTACTCAAAAGTAACCATTTTAACAAACACATGTTCTCCACTGCATTCTTAATTGCAGGTCCCAGCCCTCTTGAAGTACTCTGGGCATTTAGGAGCATACCTAGACAAACCTAGATCTGAAAATCACGACTTCTCACAGCAAGACCTTGCTGGCAGCCTGAAAATTGCCTTAGCTAAATTGTTTTTGTATTTGGGCAGTATTGAATATAAATATTTTAGGGTTATTATGTTAGAATATGCTAAGAATATGCTAATTACTTTATGGGGATGAATGTTGATCTTTGAAGGTTGAGCTCCGGAAAACACTGCTGCACTTAGTATATTTAAACTGTGATTCAAGAAAGGGATATGATCATCACTGATAATGCTGAGAAGGAGTATTTATTGAACTGCAACGAACAGTCAGAGAAGTCAGGTGGTAGGATATGTGAAGAATTGGTTGAAAAATAATGTTTTAGAAAGCAGTTGTGTATCTTGATCATAGCTAGAAGCCATTGGGAACAACAAGTGTCTATATATTTGCTTAGCTTTAGACAAGCCAATGTAGTCCCTGCCTGGATCATTTGTGATCTTACCAGTACAATTGCCTTACCCAACTTCAGTATTGCTTCGGCTGTTACTGCCAACTCTAGTAGAACTAGTCACTATTGGTTTTCTAGTCATTATTCTACAATTTTCATGACTTAATAGTGGCATATGTCATACGGAGCTGTAGTCATCTGAACAGCTGTGATGGGATTTTAAAATGTGATTAAGATGCATAGTCTTAAAAGGTGTGGGTTTTTTCTATGAAAATGTATTGTTCTTACAAGGTTACAAAAATAAAACATGAAATTGAGTAGTGAAGGAAGAGATTGTCAAAAAGAAGAACATGAATTAATGAAAATTAAGTTGTGGATAATGTCTTCCAGGTGCATGAGCGTACAGAAGAAATGGATTTCTTGCTCTTGGTGATCCGTAAACTGTTGCGTACAAATTCACAGTCTGTAAAGGTAGGTTGAAAATATATTCTGCTACTTTTTCTTGCAAGAATAAATTTTTACATGTTTTTGATCTACAAAGGGTATGTTTTAAAGAACTTACCATGAATGTGTCATTATTTTTTTACTAAAATATTATTTAGTTTTCCACTCTTCATAAGCAAGCAAGCTAAAGGGCATTCTTTTCCCAGCTGTTATAATGTGTTCTGAGAGACTTTTTTTTCCTCCTGTTAAAATGCATTAGTTTCTAAAGTCTGCTTAAGGCTAAAAAATGCAAGATGGATATTTGACTAGAATTACATATTGGGTATTGAGGGCAGTGCTCATCCTTGGTTAAATATGGTAGCATTAACTCTTGGCAATACTGAGCTTTTTTTTAAATGGAACAACATTTTTGGAAAAATAGCAAAAAACCAGAAATGCTGTATTGTAATTTCTAGGCACAACTGGTAGTAAAACGTGGCTGAGAATTTCCTTTGCAAGTTAGGAAATTGTGCTTTGTGCTAAAGCAGAGTTTGCAGAGATCTACAATAACATATTTAGTCTTTGTGGTCTCGAAGTAATGAACTCTTGAATTGTAAGAAATTAAATACAAGTGATAGAGTTAGGCTAACTCGATATGTTTCTGTGCAACTATTTGGGACTGCAGAAATTTTGCAAGACTGTAAGTGTCCCATAAGTGCTTCAGCTAATTGTTTGGTTAACGTGAACTGTTTTGTTCAAAGCAGACATAACTTGAGTCTACATTTGCTACTTTTTTTGGTATTGGAAGGGAATCTGTGTTCTTCAGTATGATGCACTGCATTGACTCAAACTCAGATAACTTGGTCTTTAGATCCTCCAAACATGCTTTCGCTATAAGTGCCCTTCCAGTTGGCATAGGGCATGTCTCTGCACTTCACAACTTTTTACCTTTTATCCCTATTCTTGCTGATAAGAAAACTCACTTGTCTTTAAATTCAGAGACAGTAGCGTAAAGCTATTCAGCCTTTCTGAGCACTTGGCTCTGCCTACCGAGAGTACCGAATAATTTGATCATACTCAGTTTGTGAAAAGTTTGCCCTTGATGCTGATTATCTGGTTGGTGTCAATTGCAGGAATCCTTAGAGGTCCTATCATCTTTTCTGTTACAAAACATTTTTCTTTTATAGGTTTCTGAAAGATGATTTTTTTTTTCCTCTGTAATTCTGATTAAATCTCTCAAAATTGTCACTGGAAAACTTTATTTCCTTTATATCCTTCTCTGCAGTTGTTTCTTCAGATGACAGTTTCATATTGTGTAAATGTGAGACGGTCTTAGATTTGTGGATGAGGGGGTGTCCCTTTGAAAATTTTTTTTATGGTGGAGAGGGGAACTCTTGATCTCAATTGCTGGGTTTAGCAGAGTGGAACAGATAAGTCAGTCTGAATCTATACACTAAGCCCAGTGTCTCCTACTTCATCCCTTTTTAGCCCCTTTTGAAAAACTGTAAAAGAAGGGAGCTTTGATCATATGGCAAAGTCATTTAGAAAACGCAAGATTCTCCTCCCAGCCCCCCTGGATTCGTGAAACAAAAGAGTGCAAGGAGGCCTATTTAAGGGGAAAAAATGTGTTTATAATTCAAGGTGATATGAAATACATGTGAGGTATTTGTCTCCTAATCTGGACATTGCAGACCTCAGAAGTAGCAGATAATTCAACATTGCATCAACTCACAGGATGCCAAGAGTGATTCTAAGATATGGAGGACAAGATCTACCTGTTGTGGTTCACGAACCAACTATGCTGAGTTTTCTGGCAGATGGCTGATGCAGATTATTGCTTTTAGATCACAGAGCAGACGTTTGACTGACTGTTCTAAGGTTCATCTTACTGGGATGGGGTTGTTGCAAGAAAACCCGTGACTGTAAGAGTGACTCTGTTGGGTCAGACCAAACAGTGCAATTTCCAGTAGTGACTAGTAACAGCTGCTTAGGTAGGAAAGAAAGGACAGGATAAAGATAGTCATATTTCCAGGTTCTAGCAAATTGCCTTTCAGGGACGTCTGAAGTGGGTAGTTGTTACTATGCATATTTTTGGTATCATCTGGTAGGGCTTTAGACATATCCATGCTGCACAAGTGGTTTTGGACCGCTTGATCTTGAAGTGTCTGCTTCGATTACCCTCTATTCCAGTATGTTCCTCTGCCATGTTGGTGATACATGCTTGTTGAATTTCTGCATTGGGAGTAGATCAGACCCTTGGTTTAGTAATGTAATCCTTCAGGCACTCTGTTAGGAACCTATGATTTTCCTTCCAGTTTGGAAGGACTCCATGCAGATCACAGAGTGCAAATTACAAAGATTGTCTAGAAGAAGAGATAATTTAATATTCTTTGCCTGTAACAGCGGTTAGGATAACTTAGATTGAATTTTGTTTCAATAACCTTCAGGCAAAGTTACGTTTAGTCTATTTTCCTAGCATAGGTGAGCCACTATCTGTTGAGCAATGAGGCGGTTCACGCTGTAGTGGGACAGATTTCATGTAATATTTGCAGAATTATGTCCTTCCAGACTTCTCCTCCATTCAGGATCATGTTAAATGACTTCATGATTTAGTCTGCCCTCTTCATGTATTGCTTTGGAGCTGAGCACAGTGGTACAATGCCCACTTCATTAGCTTGTCTACCTGCCACTTCATAAGGGAGGTGCTCTTGTATTTCATTGCATTTTTGTTTTAGGTGTTCATGTCTTTATTTCTATTTTTGAATTCGTGCAAGGTGTCAGGAAAGCAAAAGAGGACTGACCATGTCCCAGTTTACAAGTACTGCTTAGAGTGGCTCAGGAGACCTGAAGATAAAGAAACCGAACACTGCACAGTTCATTGTAACTCCTTGTCTCTTTGTCCTTTTTCAAGTTGAAGCTGTCTACTTTATTCCAGCTGGCTGTGCTGAGCAGTGGGAGCATGTTCCAAATAGAGGGGTTAGAGGGCAAATAACCATAGCTACTAAGTTACTTCACTCTTCTTCCTTCCTCCATTCTCCACATACCATGCTGTCTAACCAGGGAGAAAACAACAAAGCTGTAAATTCTGAATTTCATAATAATTGAAACAAAAGGTGTCACCAGATAGCAAATGTGATTTCTCTTCTTCTGTTTAGGTGAATACAGGTTAAGGATCTTGGGAGAGTCAGTAAACAGACCGAGGAGCTTAGTGTGATCCTTTGAGAGTTTTAAGTTGCATAAATTAATTGAAACTGAGAGAAAACTTATTTGACACATTTCAAAATCATTACAGTAACGTTTTTAAGGCTGGGTTATAATTAAAGTTACTGGTCTTACAGGAGTAAGCCCATCTTTTGATGGAGTTAAAGGCACTGATACCTAATCTGTTTAGTGAAACAGGAGTTGAAAATACTCAGCATACCTTTTTTTTTTTCTTTTGAGGACCATGTAGAGATCATAAGCCTCAGGAAGAGTACTATATGTTTTTAGGTTGAACTTTTACCGCAGGAAAAGGTGTTTTGCATTGTCTGCCCTAGGCATCTAGCCATTCTCTTACAGATGCTTACCTTTCCTCCATATGCTACCTATGTAATCTTAAGCATTTAGATTTGATTGTCATAAATGTGGCTAGGACACATACCTGTTGTAACCAAAATTAGACAATTTTAGCATAAAGAATAAATGGAGATTCCAGCATAGCATGACATTTTGTGTTAAAACTAATGTTTTACATTTGCTGTGCAAATTTTTAACAGGTAATACTGATGTCTGCTTCCATCAGTTGTGAAGAATTTGCTGATTACTTTGCACTTTCAGTTCATAACTGTCTGAATCCAGCCTGTGTATTTAAGGTGGAAGGCAAATCTTATGCAATCAAAGAATATTATCTTGATGATTTGAAGCACACTGTTCGTTTCAAGGTATTGTAAACATAACTATTTCTTTGGACATAGTAAGAAAGAAATTGGAATAGTCAGTTGAAAGCTGTGTAATAAAATTACAAATAACTGATTTTACATCACAGTCCTAGGTAAGAATTAATATATGATGATAAAACATGAGTCTCCTTACCAGCAGCCTGGTTTTTGTTTTGTGTAACAGAAATGGAATGTGAACGACTGGGAATTTTTAGTAGTATGTGGCATTTTGTTTGGTAGCTTGCATCCAAAATGAACAAGGTAAAACTCTGTGGAAAGTAACATATGAGGATTTATCAATCTCTTTCAATACAGCTAACAAACTTGGGGAGTATTTCCTGGGTTGGTTCATGTTGCTGTTATGTATCAAAGGCAGAAAGAGCTAGGAAATGAAGAGAGTCATCAGAAAGGAAGCACTTCTAATCATAAGTTTGATGTTATCAAGTTGGCTTCTCTGTCATCTGAGGCTCATGTGCGTCCTATTTTTTCTTTTTTTTTTAATAGTTTCAGAGCTGTTATGCAGTAGTGTTGAACATATTTCTGTTGTAACCATGTAGGCCACGATGGCAAATATGTAATTTTGAGTGATGAAACTGTGTTAGTATAATGGATATTCACCAAATGCCAGTGACCACTTAACAGCTTATATAGCTGCGCTGTAGAATTGCTGCTCTACTGCCTAAGTAGTAGTGGCTGAAGGCTCATTTGCTGTGTCAATCTTTAGCTTATAAACTGTACAGTATATTTGTTTGTAGAGCTCTTGACATACTACTGTTACAGCATGTGTCTGCAGAGACAACAGATAATGAAGGAATAAATGTAAGTTGGAATTATTCTGGTATCTGTGGTTTTATAATAGGAGTTTGGTTTGCAGTTGAAAAACAGAGATGTAGGAATTTACTTGAGTACCTGAACTCTTTCAGTATTGTGGTCCAAGGCAAAATAAACAGATTAAAGCAAAGTAGAACAAATGCACTCAGGCATTAATAGTGACAACCATTCTAAAAATAATGGGCGTGGGAGTAATTATTGATCAATTTTGATAATTCAGAACACTGTTAATAATGTCAATACAATGGAGAGAATGGGGGATGCATTTAAAAAGTAGTAGTGTGTGAACATACTGTTACTATTTAGCTTTCATCTCTCCATTCTGCGGAAACTAAATTAGAGAAATAAAACAAACAGGTAGTTTATGGGGAAACTCAGAAGGAAATAATTGCTTATGCTGTACACAGCACAGGCATTGGTTATACCTCAACACAGGCAAGCTGAAATAAAAGGCTGTCAACTGTTGAAGTTTTAATGCAACCAAAAAAATAAACTAAATGCTTATAGCGGTTGGCCGGTCAGTTTTTATACATTAGTACAGCAGCTCAGATAACGTGGAGGAGATTATATAATATATGATTGTTGTAAAAGAATTTTGATGATAGATGACAATAAAAAGATAACCAAGAAATTCAGTAAGAAGTCTGCTTCAGTCAAGTTGCATTTGTCATAGCTGCACTTTGAGCTGAACGTCAGCTGCCACACCTTTCACCTCAAAGATCACGAACAAAAGGAACTGCTTTCAGTGCTTATGCCTTTTTCTGTTTTTAATTTTCTTTGTGTATACGAGCATTTAGCTTTGAGGTTTTTTTAAAGTTTTCATGTTTCTTTATATTGTGTTGTCCTAGCTATAGCCCTTCTGTTGTTCAGTAGGAGGAGAAGAGTATGATTGGCCAAGAAGTTACTTGTGCCTTAGGGCAACAATAGAAGCACATAAGTGCTTGATTTTCCTTTTTTTTCTATATATGAAAAAAAGAAGAAGAAATTGAATTAGAAAGCACTGATGTTTGGTCTCTCATCTTGTTTCTTATGATGCTGTGTGTGGACATTTTCTCTGAATAGTAGTTTTATTTAAAAAATACTTAAATGTGGAAGGTCTAAGAAGGTTTATGTAACATCCTAATAAAAATGAAAGCAGAGCCTGCATGTTAAGGCAGTTAATGAGTTAACGCGGCCATATGGAAGCAGGGGCACATCTTTCATCATGCTAAAATCAAAATCAGTTAGATAACTGCCTGAGGTACTGGCTTCAGGCTTTAATTCTTAATATTTTATTTTTGCCTATAGAAGTCTGTAAAATTCACATAAAAATACAGAAGTTAAAAGAAAAAACAGTCTTTAATTTTTAGATAAACAGAATTTTCCAAGTTTCCTTTTGATTTTAAAATGAATAACTATAAAATTAGATTACATAAATCATAACTCATTCTTTCAAGCATCTTGATTGAAATCAGTTTAGTCCTTTGTAGCAGTCTAATTTGCTGTGAGGTATGAACCTTTGTCCCTTCTCAAAAAGTCTTAAAATAATTGTGTGTTTCCGTATAAATGTAGAATTCTTTTATGAATCCTGCAGAGCTCTTGGCTTTAATATGTCACTCATTCCTGTAGGTGATAATGTTTTTAAACTATACTTGAAAATAAAAATTTTCTTTGAGCAGTTCTAGCTTGGATAATTTGGGAATTCACTGATATCAATTGTGATTTGGAAACTAAATAGAAATACCAGTCATTATTTTTTTCTTCTGTATGCCTGTTTGCAGTAAATCCTTTGATATGCCTAGATAGACATCTAGCTGAATCAAAGATAAAGCTTTCCACTTGAATTGATTCATTTGTAGGAAAGAATAAAAATTAGAGGGAAAGAAGGGAGAAACACTCTTCTTCAGTGTAGCACTGGCTTACCCTTGCCTAGATATTGGGTCATTTATAGGTGCTACTGTTTAATTTTTGAGTATAGGTTTATAAAAAGTTGTTTCTTTTTCTTTTGGCATAATGGCTTTGTAAGCACATTGTTCTGGCAGTAAATCTGTGAAATTCCATGTCTCCAGTTATTACCTAAGGCAAAAAACAGAGTCCCATTTTTTGGCTTGCAAATGTGAAAACTCCTTTATATCCCTGGAACTGAAGTCAGAGTCCAGATGAAAGGTAGTGAACTGCTGTCAAAAGCTATTCTGATTATGTTGCATTATTCCAGTCAGCTCTGACTGGGTTTTTGGATTTGCTGTTTGTCACATCGTTACCTTTTATTAGGAGTGATGTGCAAGCCTTGTCATGTTAAAGAGTACTAAAGGTACAATGGGTAACAAAATTGAAAAGACAAATTTGACAGTTGTTTCAGTAGGGATAATCTAAAACCCAAAATCTTATATTTGAGCAACCCAGAAAAAAATGAAGTCGTTAGATTGTCCATAAGTTGGGGAAAAAAAGTACTACTTCTCCAAACTACTAGAACGTTGTCTGTGATTTCCATTGGACTAATCAAACTTCATTGGAAAAGCATTACTATAGTGGGCGTAAAATGCAGTTAAGAGGCTCTGGGACTGACAGAGTTGTACAACTGAAAAGTCTGTGTGGCTAGTTGATTCAAGGGGTCAGAGAAGTGCAAAGAATATTGTCAAGTTCGTACAGATGACTCTCTTTGATCCTCCGATCCATCTCCTACCAGAAGATAGTAGGATAATTTTCTCAGGGTTTTCAGGGTGGAGTCTTTCTGCAAACACCAAGGCAACCTAGGGTTGACATGATTGATGTATTGTACATATTGGCTGTTCCGGTAAGGGTTGGAAAGCCAAGGACTGAGGTTGCAGTAACAAAAGCTGATCTAAGTCAGTGTTGCCAAATTGGTGCTAGCAGTAGTGCTTTTGTGATTCTGTTGTGAGCCCCTTCAGACAGGGACTGGTAGAAAAAATAGCTAACTTAATTTTGATAGTTAGTTTAGATCAGTTTTCTGTGGTTTTAGCTCTCTGAAACTTCGATGCTAGGTGAAATGTGTACAGTTGCAGGTAAAATTTTGGATCAGGTTAATGTCTTGGCACTGGACCTTGAACTTGGGTATGCAGTCTCAGTGCTGGAGCTGGGAAGGAAGCAAATGAAAGGACACTTCTACTTCCTCTGCCTTTTCTCCCAAGAACACATTGGGAGACTGTGACACATTAGAACCAAAACTGTTGGGGTGGTTTTTGTTTGGATAGGTTTATAGTTAGCAGTAATACCTCCTTCTGGCTTTCATTTTGCTTTGTTAGGTAAGTCTTTGCTATTCGCCTTTTACGAGAAAGTCTCTTCATTCTTTTGGTCATTGAAGTTTTCATAACTTGCTTCTGTTCAAGTTTTTGCTGATTGCCTTAAAACCTGGTAAGAATTGCAGATGTATTGTCAGTCCCCATCAGTTTCCCCAGCATCACAAATTGAGTACCTCTTGGCTTCAAGAATTCTTTTACTTCAAAGACTGGCAAGAATGCTGGCTGAAAACTTTGACAAGACCTTAGTCACTTCAGAGTGAGGAGCAGTTCTGTACAGTGTCACCAACAGATCGTGCTCTTAGAATGACCTTTCCTGACCTGGGGTCACATTTGCCTTTCAGCAGCATTACACTGGAAGATAGCTGTTTTCTTATGATCAAAGTAGCTGGTTGTGGTGGTTCTTTATTTTCAGCCAATATACCATCTGCTTGTATCCAAAATTTCAGATGCATAGGTTTACACACTGTCTTAGTGGATTTCATCTCACTTCAGACAATTGAAGGATGCATTATGTGAATGATGCTCTTATTGGTACACATATGATGCATTCCAACTTTATCAGTATACATTTTCAGTTGGTTTTTTGCTTATTGAATGCTTGTGGAGAATCCTCTTTTCCTTATGATAACTGAATTGGAGTAAGTGTGTAATTCTAATTTTATGCTTGATTAAAATAAAAACAAATTTCTGTGAAATGTGGACAATTGATAAATACCTTTTGTTGCTTTTACAGGGAAACCTGGAATATCTTAGTTTTATGTATAGAAACCTTAAGTATTTCTCTTGGCTGTTAAGCTTGCATTTTCAGTTTCTTCCCAGCGTGGCTTTTTCCCTACATTTTAGATCCTTGTTAAAAGCCCCTGGCTACAGCTGCATGTTATCTTATGTTGATATTTATCTGCATGTACTTACCAATTACTACTGACTGTTACATTTTTATTGTTACCGTATGGACCAGTTCTTACGGAGTGTTATGCTTAAAGCACAAATGCTCAGTTTTCACAGTTGCTTCAATTACAGTAAAACCTCAAAAGTAAAAATGAGAAGTCCAAGCCTAAATAAAGCTGTTTTTGAATAATAAAATACTAATGTAGTGTATCAAGCAGCAGGTGAAGGTGACTGACAGGCTAGGGAAAATACCTGGTTGAGCATAAACGTAAAAATGGAGGTTTGTTAGTGAGAAAATACATGATTTCTTAAAGCATACACACACATGATCACTTGAACCTATTAGTTTTCTTGGGAAGATCTTGGATGACTTTAACTGTTAGATTTCAGCATAAAAGTAAATAAAATATTTCACTTTAGGGTGGAGGGAGGGAAGAGGGAAGAACTTCGAAGGCATAACAGGAGGGAGAGAAGTGCAGCTTGACTGTAGAATTTCTAATTGTGTGAAGTATGTGGAGGGCGGATTACACTGCAATACAAGTCTAGAAAAGTTAGATAGCTGTTAGTCCAGTAAAGACTTTCCATTAGAATGAGGAGAAACCCTGAGAGTGAAAGGTGAGCAATGATCAAAAGCTATTTTGCCTGCAAGGGAAAAATGTGCAATATTATAGACCATTCCCAGAGCATGTCTAGTTCATTAAGCATTTTCTTTTTAGAACTGAAATGTGATTAAGTTACTGTCTCTGCTTTGAAGACTTGATGATTTGTGTTCTTAAATATTAAAGCCCCGAGTTTGTGACAGAATGCTGAGAAACAGTGTGGACAGAATCATCATGGTTATATTGTGTACAACAGAGCCATAGTTCTTTGACAGAGTATGACCTGAAACACAAGATCCGTTAAATGCGAAGACAATTTAAATGAGAAAGAGGTACAGGATTTATTTGGCCATCAGGGAGAGACCTTAATTTTAGCACCTGTGAGAAGGACTGTACCTGGCTTGTACAAATTCCTCTCCTTGTAATCTTGTTACCATGGGTTGTGGTTAGTCTCATGTGCTTAACACTTCTGGATAAGGAATATCTGGATAAGTATCTCCTGCAAATTTTAGGGCATGGGGTGTGGGCTAGTGCTTATCTTAAGTAGGTAAATATCAGAAGTATTTCTTTAGCATTAGAATGGTAGGATGCTTGAAGGAAAATATCTATTTAGAAGATAATGAATATTCCAGACTAAGGTACTACTTTGTACAGTTTCTGTGCTGGATCAGTTTTAGTTGAAAAGCACTTGACAAATTGACACATGCATGTGATCTACAGTCTTTTAGCCTGTTATACTGTGTTAACCTCAATACTTTCTTCTCCACACAGCTTCCTTCTCAAAGAATTGAAGAACCAGTGATAGTAAGGGAAATGTATGAAGTAGCAGTGTCTTTGATTCAGTCATTTGATGAGTTGGAGATGAAGAGCAATAAGTAAGATACAGTTCAAGATCTGCAATCATTGGTTCTTTGGGGAAGTGAGACACTAATTAAGGAACAGCAGCAGCCCATGTATTATAGTTATTAGTGGTACCTTAATTATCTGTGCATCTCTGCTTTTGTTTTATATATTCATGTGATTTCTACTCAGTGTAGTCATACTAAGACTACTTGTAGGCTTTACTGAATGCCCTGTGTTTTTGAAATACACTTCATGCCCTGGAGTGGCCAGCTATGTCATATGGAATCTAGATTCTTTGCTGTTGACAAGAGCTGAATATTATTTATATGAAGAATAAAACCAGAACTACTATTTTGTAAATTAAAACATACATTAAGCCATGAGAAAAGAATACAAACTAGGTGTTAATTTTCACTGGCTCTTTAACGAGTGCATTGCTGTCTTTTGAAATAAGTAAATATTAATTTATGTTAACTCTTAGTGTTTTGTAAATTGACGTTTAGTATCTGAAAATGTAGTAAAGTTGCTTCTCCACCTTTGGTCTAACAGTGAGGGCATATTTAGGAATGTGTTTTTTTCCTATATATTCTAATCATTCATAAATGTATGCTGAAGAAATAATTTTGTTTTGTGAGCTTAATTTTTTTTTCAAATTTAGTATTATGTAAACTTTGAAATTTTAAGAAAGCATTACTTAAGCTCACCTGAGCAGTTATCAAGGGAACCACTGAACTACAAGTGTTGATAGAGGTACAAAAATACAAAAAAATTTGGCCCTAACTTTTTTACAATATATAGTGACTTCTGAGCCTTTTTCTTGATGATTTCTTTTGATCTTTTCAATTAAGCTGTTTTACTGTAGTTTAGAATAGCCAAATTAAACTACCTTTTATTAATAGGCTACCTTTTAGTAGCAAACATGAAGGCATTAGCATTTCAGCTTTTAAATACCAAAAGGGCTATTACGAACATCCATTGTTATGTACCTTCTGTTAAAAACTATGCGTTCCATTCCCTGTGTAGTTTGAGAGTACAGACTTAAGATGTCTGAAAAAATTTTACATCAGTAATGATTATAACAAAAAAAATGAGTTCCATATTATGTTAAGGTGATTTTTAGCTTCTTGACTTGTGACAGATTAATTAAAGATGTTTCCCTCTAAGTTTTTGTCATGACCTGTAGTTCTTGATAATGGTTCATTTTTTTACATGCTAGGCTTTTGTTAAAGGTGTCTAGTGATATTTTTAGAACACAAGAGTATTACATATACTTGACAAATTACTGAATGTTTGCATAGAATTCTGCAGTAGTATACTACATTATCATTTCAAGATCTTTGCTAACCTAATTTTGATTAATTTCATTGCTAAATAAGAATGTTTCTGTTTTGACATAATTTTGAAGACAAAACTAAACCTAATGATCTGGTTCCAATGTTTATGTACTGTGTTTTTTAGAAAGCATAGTTGTGAATAGTGTTTTGAATTCCGTTTCTTCAGGAAGTTTAAATAATACATGTTACAAAAAGTGTGCAGTCCTGCTTGTTCTTTCAGAATAAAATAACTTGGGGTGATAAAGTAGACTGGACTTGTGAAACTAATGAAACTGCATATTCTTTTTAGGGAGAAAAACATGAGTGTTGTATCAGAACGTGGAAGCGTGTTAGTATTTTTACCAGGTGAGTATACATCCTAATAACTTTCTTTTTGATTATTTGTCATCTAACGACCTTTCTTCTGACACTTCTTCCAGGGAGATATTAAACACATATTTAACTGGGGTTGATTGGTCTAGTTGGGTATTTTTCATGCAAACTTGTTTAAATATGACAATAGTTGGAAGAACTGTGAGTCAAAGATAAAGACTTTGTATGTATTAAAAATGAAGTTACAGTAATAAAAATCCACAGAAATTCAGTTGCTTAATTTTTTAGATTAGTTATTAAATATTGTATGTAGTTCCTAGGATTCTCTTAGAGACATTTTCTAATCTGCAAATAGTGTAGTCTTTATTTAGATTCTTCTTGTAGAAGTTAAAATTCACTTTTTTCTTTCCATATACATTGGTTGGTGTACTAGAAACGCTAAGCACGCATGATGACATAGCAGTTAATGATCAGAGAACTGGTTATAGCTAGATTTTAGAGGCAGTATAAGATAATTTAGGTCTACTGTTTAAAGATGACTAAAACTATCTAAGAGGTTCAAGAAAGAATGACAGCCAAAACAAAAGCATACAATAGTTTTTGTGTAACTAGTCTGCAGATTTAGGTTTCCCAAGCATTGGAAACCTGTAACTGGATGGTTTCATGTATTCTTTTACTTCATAGATGTGAAAGTTTGCTAGTTGAAAACTTTGAAAAGACTTGGTTATGTTCAAGTGGAGAGTCACCTCGGAGTCAGGAGCAGCTGTTTCCTTGCTCACAGTGAGGTCTGTCCCTACCAGGACTTTCTAACTCTCTGTAAAATATTTATGAATATAATTTCCCTGCTGTGTAGAGCTTAGCAGCAGACATGCTAGCACTAGGGCTGGAAACACAGCACACCAGCACAAAAATGCACTATACTTGCAGAGTAGCTCTCAGTGGAGGGTGCTCCACACCAGCTAAAAGGCATTAGAGCTACCTTTGGAGTTACTCTTTCTATAAAATCAATGGGTAGAAGGAATTACTTCATCATGTCAATGTGGGACCCATTCCAATTTGCCATTAGTAAAGTAGGGAGACCATCTCTATTGCCTCTGGCCTCTCATATTGGTGTTTGTCTGGTATGCTTTCAGACTTCCTCAGGCCCTCTGAGTCTTCATTTCAGGCTGAAATTACTCTTTAGCACTTTTAATTCTCAAACCTTTTTTATCTTTCACACTCAGGTGTTTTTTGCTGTGCTGCTGTCTCTGATGGCTTATAACTGCAACTGCTAAAATAAAACTTTTTGTTTAAATACATTTGGTAAATTCATGAAAACCTGTGTAGATAGTGCTTTCTGAATGAGCTGGTACTCAGGTTTGGTTTTTATTGTTGTTCAGTGTTTGACCTTGGCCTGTTTTATAATTGGATACTCAAGACTGATCTTGAACACAGGATTAGCAAATACCTCTTGAAATTTTCTTCACAAATAGTCTTTATACAAACTGGTGAAAAGAGGAGGAGAGCCCTAAGTTTACAAGAGGGCAGCTGGGGCAGAGATTTTGGTAAAAATAACCTCCCCATTTAGGCCACTTATTTGAGATGCCCAGATTTTTTGAGTGCTTACAATTACATAGCATTTTGTACATTCGTAACAACACTGCCATTGACATTTCAAGCTGAGTAGGCATCAGCAGTCAGAAGGGGTAGTGCTGTGCTGAGGAGTACTGTTAAGTGACTTTTCTCCCCCACTGTCTTTGTGGAACTCAGTGATGGGGCAGAATCCACTTCCATAGAGCAGCTGCGGCTGTCTCGAGTAGGATACTGTGTTTTCCCTTCCTGTTGTAATTGTCTGTCTGGTTCCAGTGCTTTTTTTTTTTTAAATGTTATTGAATCTGATCCTTCACAGATAATTATCCTTCAGTAGTCAGCTCTCCTCTGGTTCCAGAGCTAGTCTGTCTCTAGGTACTAGGTGATACAAAGTGCCATGTTAACCTGTGCAGTGATTTCTTTTTTTAAACATATGTACATAAATATGTTCCCAGTGGGCTGCATTAAGTTTGCACAACCAATCTTAATTCTGGCATTTCTTCCATTTGTGTGCTTGACGTGGCAACTTTAATGTTTCTTGAGCATATATGTTGATATATAGTTCTCTAGACTTCTTAAAAGAACAAATTGGAAAAAGAGGTCGGGCTCTGTTGGCTGAATCGTCACTAAGCTACGCCTTCAAGTATGTAACATGCTACTGCTGGACTAGCTGATGGGCTAAATGAAAGCAACAGTAGATTGTCATCCTCTTCAGGAGCTTGCAGAAGATGGGGATGGCCTGTTTTCTCTGTGCTTTGCATGCATTTGCTGATGGCAGGAATTGCATAGCTAGAAGCTTTTGGGTTTTCTTTTAGAGGGATTCTGCTGTTACTGTCCTAAGCTTTTATCTGTTCTACTTGTGTCAATCTCTTTGTTTTGTGTTTTGTCTTGCACTTCTCTATGCCCCACTCTCTTTTATTGTCCTGGTATGTTTGCCAAACAGATTTTGTTACTACTTACTGTTTCATTGCAAGAGCTGTCTCTCCTGGTGGCAGCCTTTTGTTCTGTAGGTGTCATGATCAACTCTTGTCCTTTCCAGAACTGGACAGCAGGTACTGCCTGCTGTGTCTCATCAGTAATTTTTAGACTGATTAATAGTTACTATTACAGTTGGTTATGTGGAGTCTGCTTCTACCAATCATAGATCAAACTTCTTTTAATTGTTTTAAACATAAATTGGATTCAAGCCTTGATGTCTTA
Source organism: Cariama cristata (assembly GCF_000690535.1). Taxonomy (NCBI): domain Eukaryota; kingdom Metazoa; phylum Chordata; class Aves; order Cariamiformes; family Cariamidae; genus Cariama; species Cariama cristata. The sequence goes on along the minus strand of NW_009604550.1, from coordinate 27,558 downwards.
CTCAGATACGTAACCAGGCAGTATGGCAAGTAGGAAGCATTAGGCAGCTACATAGTCAAGCAGTACCGAGTGGGATCAAGTAGGTCTGGCAGGCTGTGTCTTGTATTTTCTCTGTATCTTTGGTTACATAGTCTAGTTCATGAACAGACACATTTTTTTCTGCATTATAATAATCTTAAAAAGTGATGCTATTTTTGTATTTCCCAGTCTGCATGTTTTTCTCTACAGTGCTGTAGGTGTTTTGCTTAGAGCCTTGTTAATTGCTTCATTATTGTGCTAGTCATTAGTTTGTTATTTGGCCAGTTATTTGGATTCTCAAGTTCTCTTACTTCATTTGAGCTGTAATGTAAATTAGGCTTCCTGGCTGTCTTTAGATGTTAATGACATTGCTTTCACCTGTGGTAGGGTCACACAAAGGACATTCTGAAACTTTTAAATTTCCCTTTGATTGCCCCCCCCTTTTTTTTCCTCTTCCAGCTCACCTGTTCTTCCCCCAACCCCGACTTCTTTTATCTCCCTTACCTAGAGTCACTTCCCCTCATTTTCCAGTTTCAGTCTTTCTGACTCCAGTAGTTGACTCATCTCCGTGTCCTCCTGCAGTTTCTTTTCCCAGCCAACTTTGCGTTATCACCGTGGATTTTTCCTACTGAAATCATGTCCCCTTTTCTTACCCCAGTTTCTTGCTTTCTGGCCTTTTTTCCTTGCTTACCTTAGCTCAGTCATGATTTCTAGCCCATCACATACCTTTCTTTCCTCTCATTTCTGATTTAAGTTATTATTCTCTCTTATCATTCCTGAAAATATCTCTCTTCCTCCACTTCTCGCTTTTGAAGTCAAGTAAGTCATCTAAAGAGTGCAAGAACTTTCACATGCAGGTGCTCAGACTGCATTTAGCCTCACTGAAAATTGCAGCAATCCTGTACTGCAGTTACAGAATATTTTCATTTTCAATATCTTACCAGGGAAGCCCAGTGTTGGACAGATTTTTGAAAATGGGGCTTTTGGAATTGAAGTCTCAATAAGTGGTAAACTAGGCTTCTCAGAAAGGCTTATGCCTGTGGAGGTACTCAGGAAAACACCAAAAATCCCTCAGTCATAAGATTTCCCCTGACAGACATGAAATGCATGTCCCAGAGAATGGGCACTGGAACTGCCAAAAATAAGATGGCTAAGGCAGAAATAGCTAGGTGTGTTGGCTTGTGGTTGGGTGTTTTGGTTTTGTTTTTTTTTTTCCCCCCCCTTGGCCCTGCTCTTGGAAACAGCTTGTTTTGATTGAAATACCTGAATTTATCCTAAACCAGACATTCAGCACGTGGTCAGCATTGTCAGTTGTAAGGAACTGAAACAAGGGCTAATAATGGGACACTGGCAGATGGCCTTTATATCTGATATTGCCCCTTCACTTCAGTAAGTGTAAAATTATTCAAAATTACTCTTGAAAAATTCACTCAGTGTTTCAGTGACTAATTGTTACATTTACTGTAACTCTTCTGCTATTCTATTATACACTGAAAAGGAGGTAATAATGAAAGTCAAATAAGAATTTAAGTAGATGTGAGAATTGTTTTTACAATTGTTAGTGATCACTAAAAAGAAAACAAACTCTTGATTATTTTTTCCCTAGGTTTGAGCGAAATAAGGTACATGCACTCATGTCTCTCAAATATGTTTAACAAAAGGTAAGTTAGACCACATTAGTTTCAGTTCAGTTAAACTTGAACACAAATCTTTCTGCTGTATGAGTTCTAAGTATATAATATGACTTAGTACAGAGATGTAATTAATTTTTACGTTCTTGCATTTGTAAATATATCACTAACATATTTCCTTTAGGTGGCAAGTGTACCCACTTCACTCATGTGTGACATTAGAGGAACAAAGTAATGTATTTTTGACTGCAGTTCCTGGCTACAGAAAAGTAAATATTGTTGAATCATTACTTTTTTTTTTTGCTAGAGTAATGATAGCAAATAATAATGTATATACTTTAATATTAGCTGTGCCTACTGAAACCATTGTGTGACAGCAAAGCAATTTTGTTTTTTCAAGATGTAAACTGATTGCCTTTCTTGCTGGGCTGTTGCTTTAACTGGTGTTTAGACCTCAAGAGAAGTGCAATAACAGGAAGTTACCCTTAAATTATTGCATGACAGTGTTTTTATCCTTCATAATAGTTTCTTCATGTTCATTCTTGAACCTGCATGACAGTAGTATGCTGCTGGCGGCACTGCATAGCAAAGTAGTCTCCCAGTATGGCAATGTCTCACCTGCTTTGTACGCCACATTTTGGTTAGTGTATTGGTTTTCTTTATCACAGCTAATAGTGTGATGTTTTGTTATGACAAAGGCATAAGGCAAGATTTCCATTCTTCCTCTATATTGTCGTATGCTATACTACTTTATTATGCTTTTTTTATTTTAGGACAAGAAAAATACAAGTTTTCTTGTGTTGTATTGCTTTTTTTAATATCCAGAGCAGAAATACGATGTTGCCATTACATTTATATTTCTTCATAACAAATTGGATTTTTTGATGTAGAAACATTGAAGCAAGTAATTTTTTCTTTCTGCATTCATTGCTCATTTTTTGCTTCAAAACTCAGGTTATTCTATCTACAAACATAGCTGAGAGCTCTGTAACAGTTCCTGATGTTAAGTATGGTAAGTCATCTAAATCTTGTAATTGTGTATACACTGTATTTATAATGTTTGCCTTACTTGTGCTAGCCTAAATCTCCACAACATGTCACCATTTTACAAAGGATTGCTGTTGGATTTTAATTTTGACAGTTGTTGGATTCTTTCTTTCATGACAGAAAACAGTTTTAAATCTGAATATATGAACAAATAGTAGAGCTACTGATTAGGATGTTGGTTTTAATCTTTACTGGAGGGGGAAAAAATAATTTTAAATGCAGCAACAAGCAGAATCAGTCCTCGTGTCAGAAGTACCTTAAGCTTTTTATTCACATTCTGACTGTATTTTCAAGTAATTTTGAAATAAGCAAATTCTGATATAGAATGTTTAAATGTGGAAATTATTGCCTTTTAATGCTTGTCATCTGCACTACCTGTTTATTATATTTATGCTAAAATCTATTTGCAGTTCTGTTTAGTATTCAGAGTATCTTGGGTCTGGTTGTTTATAAATCTAGTGTTCTCTTTATTGGCTTTCAAAGATTTGAAACTTTCTGATAACACAAAATCAACTAGTATTTTTTCCACTGCCATGAGGATAAATCATTTTGGAATAATACTGGATTTTTTTTTTCTTAATTGCAGTGATAGATTTCTGCTTAACTAGAACTTTGGTTTGTGATGAGGAAACTAATTACCAAAGTTTGAGACTCTGCTGGGCATCTAAAACAAACTGTAATCAAAGAAAAGGTAAGGTGACAATAGGTAATGGAAAGGAATTTTAGAAACTAACCTTCATGGAGAATTCTACATTGCTTTTCATTTTATTAACAGTAAAAAGGAGAGATTATTTTTGCCCTGAACAGTTTATTCAAAAATGTAATTCCTTGCCATGTCAGGATGTTAAAATGTGATTAAACAACTATGCCTGAATGTTTTATTTTGCTCAAGTGTTTTTCCAGAGGAATGTTTTGTATTTTATTGAAAAATATTAAAATTTATGGACCATAAAACTTTGGAGGATTCTTTGTTATTTAGTAGTCATTTCTTTATCATGGGCTATTTTAAAAATGGGAGACAGGTACTGCTAGGTATTTATTAACTACTTGTGAGTTTCAGCAGCAAAAGAAACTTTCATGTCTATTTGTCACTCTTAAATCAGTTGAAATATCCACAGCAGTGTCTGTAGTGTAGACCAGCATTTGTAGCACAAGGTTAAGTAAGATTTCATATCAGCTCTTCTAGGATGAAAGTACTTGTTAAGTATCAAAATCTTTTTAGTTTCGATTGAAAAGACTACTACATACATTGCTAGCAGTGACATCCTTACATAAAAAATATCTTCATTTTTAAATATTATGTGGACTTCACAATTACAGGTTGTGGTGGGTTGACCTTGGCTGGATGCCAAGTGCCCACCAAAGCAGCTGTATCACTCCCCCTCCTCAGGTGGACAGGGGAGAGAAAATGTAACATAAGGCTGATGAGCTGAGATAAGGACAGGGAGAGATTACTCACCAATTACCATCACAGGCAAAACAGACTCAACTTAGGAAAATTAATTTATTACCAATCAAATCAGAGTAGGATAATGAGAAATAAAACCAAATCTTAAAACACTTTCCCACCACCACTCCCTTCTTCCCAGGCTCAACTTTGCTCCCAGTATTCTCTACCTCCTCCCTGCGAGTGGCACAAGGGGACGGGGAATGGGGGTTGAGGTCAGTTCGTCACCTGTTGTCTCTGCCACACCTTCCTCCTCAGGGGGAGGACTCCTCACCCTCAGCCTGGGCTCCCTCCCACAGCAGACAGTCCTCCACAGACCGCTCCAACATGAGTCCTTCCCATGGGCTGCAGTTCTTCATGAACTGCTCCAGTGTGGGTCCCTTCCCTGGGGTGCAGCCCTTCAGGCACAGATGGCTCCAGCCTGGGTCCCCCGCGGGGTCACAAGCCCAGCCAGCAAACCTGCTCCAGCCTGGGCTTCTCTCTCCACGGGGCCACAGGCCCTGCCAGGAGCCTGCTCCAGCGTGGGCTTCCCCTGGGGTCCCAACCTCCTTTGGGCATCCCTCTGCTCCAGCGTGGGGTCCTCACCGGGCTGCAGGTGGGGATCTGCTCCGGTGTGGGCCTCCATGGGCTGCCAAGGAACAGCCGGCCTCACGATGGACTGCACCACGGGCTGACAGGGAATCTCTACAGAGTTCTTTCTCATTCTCACTTTCTTCCGACTGCTGTTGCACAGCACTTTGTTCCCCTTCTTAACTCTGTTATCCCAGAGGCACTACCGCTGTTGCCGATGGGTTTGGCCTTGGCCAACAGTGGGTCCATCTTGGAGCCAGCTGGCATTGGCTCCATCGGACATGGGGGAAGCTTCTGGCAGCTTCTCACAGAAACCACCCCTGTGGCCCCCCTGCTACCAAAACCTTGCCATGCAAACGCAATACACAGCTTTATTTCCATTTGGTTCTGGGTCAGTGCAGGTTATGACAACCAGCCAGTATACAACCAGTAGGAGCAGCATTCTGTATAGCAGACTTGGACTTGTTATGCATATGACTTAAAAATATGGCCTAATTCTCCAGTGGAGTATCCCACTGAGTGGAGTATACTTTTTTAGTTTGTTTGAAGTGAATGGTGTTTGGATTTGTGAAGATAGACTTTCTGAATCAGTGTGTTTATGTAAATAATAGATCGTTGTCCTGGTTTGGCTAAAACAGAACCAATTCTCTTTTCAGTAGATTTTCCTTCAGTTAAGTTTTTTCTAACTAACTGCACTTTCTGAAGCTGACTGCGTTTTTCAGACCGTGTCTGTTTTTAGAGGGGATAGCGCTTGATTTTTGTAGTTGTTGCTAAAGCGGTGAGATTGTTATATAGAAAGGCCCGTGTTTGTGCTTTTTCCTGTGGGAACCCAGGGTCACTGTTGGCTCTCTTATGGCCCACGGGTGGGGAGGCATAAAACAGTCACACCTGCAGGAAGCTGTGGATGGGACAGGTGACAAAAAACTGACCAATGCAGTATTCCATCCTATACACATCATACTTAGTATAAAGCTAAGGGATCACGGGAGTCAGTCCTCTCTTTCATGGCCGGCATCGCTGTGGGACTTTACTTGCTCTCCTGCCTCCGATCCTGATCTGTGCATTTTTGAATCCGGTTCCCGTCTGCTGCTGAATCCAGTCTGGGACATCCCAGTGCCTGCCCTGCTGCATCAGTGGTGCGAGCCACTGTGACACACGATCCCGATCCCACGCTCATTATTGGGAAGCTCAATATTGGTTTTGTATATTTTTACTTCTATTATTAGTAGTTTTAGTACTAATATTATTGTACGCTTTTTCATTGTTACTGTTTTATTGACATTGTTTTGATTTTCCAACAAGTGTCTCTCTTCTCCTTTCCCTCCCCTTCTGGGAAAGGAAGGGGTTAATAGAGAGCATCTGTCATCTGCTTTAATTGCTGGCCCAGTCTTAAATGGTGACAATCATAAAGATATTTTGCTGTTCATCATGGTAACTTAAAAGTTATTTATATAGAAGATTTTTGCTAGCTATAGAGTCAAACAGGAAATCCAAGTGTACTCATTGTGTGAAGAAATACAAATCCAAAGCTTATTTACTCTGCGTAGAGAACCTTCAGTTTTGGGAATATGCTTGCATTGACATATTTATCTATATTAAATTTAGATTTGGTTGGACTTACCTTTTCCTGGTTTTGGGGAAGTGTATTTTAGTGCAGAATTTGTCATGTCTTTTCAACTGAGAAAGATGGATGCAAATTTGAGGGCAGTTATGTGAAAGAGGTATTTGAGTGAAATACTTAAGTAACTCTTTTGTTAGTTGCTGCTGCTATGAAAGCAAAATTATTTCATCCAGTAGGAAGGGTTAGAGAGAATGTCTCCACTGGGCCTGTCTGCTGCAAGAGAGCAAAATACTCGTCAGCCTGCAGCATTGGCTGTCGTGTGCTGCTCAGCTGTGCAGAAAGCTCGTAGATGGATGGGTTTTGAACAGCTTGAAACTTGGGCAGCTTGCAAATTGGTGTTTTGTTCTTTTATGTGGAGGTCGTGCTGGACGTGTTTCCAAAGGCTATTGTTATAGACTTGTACACAAGGACTTCTGGACACATTTTATTCCAGAGAATTCAGTACCTGAGATATTGGTAAGACTTTTGGGGAACATTAAAAATTTTTTTTTTAATGCATGTGATCATAACAGAGACAAGAGGAAGAAGTTTTACTCTACTTTCGTGAAGACAGTGTACAATTTGAAGTTAGTAATAACTGTAACACTGAATAGATTTGAAGTGAATAAATAATTGACAAAGACCATTCCACATAGTTTTCTTCATAGAAGGAGATGTGTTGTAGCAGTGAAATGGATGTGGATCAGAAATAAGCAATCTATTCAAAAGAAAAATATCCTTAGTTACACAAAATTAATTTCAGGTTTTACTAAATTGTAAACTTTTAACTTTTGGTTTTCCGTGTAAAACACTTTGTCACACTTCCCATGGGGAGAGAGTAACAATAAAATGGTCTTCCTTTCAGCGTTGTCCATTGGGAACTACAGTCTTAAAAATAAAAAAGCTTGATATGGGGGGACCAAAAGCCTTGCTGGCAACAGCTCTTTCTCCACCCAACGTAGGTGACATTGAACGTACCATACTTCAGCTGAAAGAGGTAGGCATTCTTTTAATGTTGTTAAAATCAAGGTAATAAAAATGTACCATAGAAGTGTTTTTCTTGGTATTTAAGGTAGTAATAGCATTAATTGAAACCTGAAATAGGACCTGTGTATACAGAATCTTTTCTGACATTTGACTTGTTTGGTTACTGTCCTCTTCAGCATAATTTCTGCAGTTACTTCATTAAAACAGGATTATAATTTCATCAGGGAGTAATGATACTGTTTGTGAACTAGCTTCTGTGGTGAGAAAGAATAGAAAAGTGAGAGAAATACGAGAACTTGAATTCTGTAAGTTAAATTGTTTCTTAATAAGTAGCAAAATCACATTCTTACACCTTATGATATATAGAGGTCAGCCTGAAGATCCACTTCTGACCTGTACAAGGAAGTTGGTGACTTTGCTTTTCAGTTATAAAGTTGATATGGAGTAGAACATTCATTGCATTAAACTTTTTCTTTTCCAAAGTATGTAAGAAATAGTACTTGTATAATTTGTACCTTGCTTTTATATTCAGTATATGTAGTAGAGACTTTGGTTTCAAAATACTAGGCTTTTAAAATTGATTTAAGGACTTCAACTTAATTACAGTATTGATACTAATTGATGTAGCTTTGAGATAATTGCTTGCTTCTTATCTTGTTTTCTTACAAACTGGTCATATATTTACTTCATCAACTTTTACAAGTGAATAAATTTTAATTTCTCTAGCTGGGAGCACTTACAACTTGTGTGCAAACAGAAGAAAATCCACATGATGGTGAGCTGACTTTCTTAGGAAGGGTATTGGCACAGTTGCCAGTGGACCTGCATCTTGGAAAATTGATAGTCCTTGGCCATGTCTTCGGGTGCTTAGAAGAATGTCTTATTATAGGTAACTGAAAGAAGAACATGTGAGAATAGTTCTCTAAAAGCAAGTGATTTGCAGGTTTTCATTTTGATTTGTTTTTGTTGTAGCTGCCGCACTCTCTTTGCGGAATTTTTTTGCAGTACCTTTCAAACAACATGTTGATGGATACAGGTATTACCCTAGATGTTTTACAACTTCCTGACTACATTTGGGAGCAGAGGGCTAAGTTGACCACTAAATATAATTTTCCATGTCATGAGTCTGATTTTCTGTCAAAGTGCCAAGCAATGCAAAAAGAAGCTTTTCCAGGACAGCTGAGATAATGAAATCTGTTTCTATGTGAACTAATTATTATCACAGAGCTAACTCATCCTTTTCTGAGTACAAGACCTGATTCTTCAGCTTTGTCTTTCTGATGTGAACATGTGGCAGTGTCTATTAAAATGTTTGTTGTGTGTTTGTTTGGTTTTTTTTAAAATAGCAAGGATTATTTTTTTTATTATCCTGCCTGCACAGTTTACCTTCAGCAAGGAGATGTGAATAAGAACAAATTATTACAATAAATGCATTGACCTTGTTTACTAAAGTCCTAGAAGGTGTTAGTAGTGTAGCATTCTGAGCTGTATAATACATTCAGTATTTGAAAAAAATATTGTTGATAATTCCTTTTGTTTGTATTGTCAGGAACAAACTGTTTTTTGCTGGGAATAGTAAGAGTGACTGTATTGCAATTGTGAATGCATTTAAGGTAAGTCTTTTTTTCTGGCTTATCTTCCAGTGAAATCTGATAGGTGAGAAGCTCCATCTTAGTCTTTGTAGGGTCAGTGCAGCATTTGTGCTTTGAAGTTGTTAAAACTTCACACTACTCCTAGCTACTTAGTGTTGCTTTTTGAAGGCTGTGTCCTACTGTATAACATTACTAGATGCAATTGTCTCTGTTGTAGTAACCAAAAATAAAATGCTAGTGACATGGTGATATTGGTAGCTCCCTTTTAACCGAAGGCGGTTTGGACTGGTAAATTCTAGTACAGAATAAGTTTGGTGTCCTTTCTCCGGACTTTGTAGCTTTGACTTTGTAATGTTTTATCCTGTCCAAATGTGATTTTTCGATATGCTTGGCTGTTCAGTAGCGCAGTACCATGGACAGAGATTGAGCCCCTCAGTTACAAGCAGTTCTGGTACAGCAATAGGGAAGACTTCTGCTAGAGGAACTTATGATTCAAAATCCAACGTTGTACATTATGGATGGTCTGACATGTTCTGTAATATTCTGGAGACTCCAAAATCTTCAGCTGCAGATTTAATTTACTCCATATTGTGTATGTTGGCCTTTTTTTCACTTTGGTGAAAGCTGACTTGTTTTCCTGTACTCTGGTGTCAGAATTTTATGCAACACACATGGGCATGTATGCCACATGTACCCCCTGATCCTGAGGCTCAAGCATCATCTTTTCTGAATTCTCCTTATCCTATTTCATATTGTATTTCCCTTGTGTCCTGTTAACCTGAAGGTGATATTTCTATAAAACAGTATATTGTCCTGGAGAATAAACATAAACATTCAAATAGAGCTTTCTCTGCCATATCTCTGTGTGCGAGTGATGTGAAAACTTTGGTTTGAATGGCTGAATATCAGAAGAGGGAAAGAACTTGTTTTCAAACTCCATGGTTCAGATTAGATTTCTTCCAGGGTAGGCTGAAGTTCTGTTAATCATTAGCACATCTTTTTTAAGCCTTTGCTTATGAAAAGGTTTCAGTGAATTAGAAAAGGTCAAAAGCTTTGGTAGTGGAAAAAGGAGAATCCAGGGAAGTAAAGGCTAATCAGCCTGGTGTAAGTGATATGATTTTAAAGAGTGAGAGTTTTTAAAAGAAAAAAATAATGTTAAATAAGTGGAGTTTATTTTTCTGAGATATTATAAGGCTTGGGTATGCAAGTGATGGATGTCAGAAGTATTATTTAAAACTGGTACTTCATACAGCCTCAGTCAAGATAGGGAAATGCAGTCTGGCTATTCAGCTATGCTAATAGTCAGCGTCCACAGTGAGCTGGAAAATTGTATTATGAGGCAGCTTGCTGTCAAACTAGAAGAAATGGATTCTGCAGGCATCTGTCATAGATTTTCTCCCTAATAATGAAATTATTTTCATTAATATTCTGAGTATGTTAATTTCTCTTCCAGGTCTGTTTTCTGGGGAGAATCCGTGTCAGAACTGTGTCTCAGTTCTCTTTTGTCCTAAAGCAAAAGGTTCTGAAAGTAGCGTGCTCTATTACGGCATCAAATCAAAGCATCCAAGTTGTTCTATTTATTTATGAATGTTTACCTGTGCTTTTAATACTCAGTCCATCTCCTCTCAGAAAACTGGGTGGATAGCCTGTTGTATGTTACTATGTTATCAAGTGGCTATTGTACCTCTCCCAAGACAAAGCAGGACTTACACCTTTAAAGCCTTGGATCATAATGTTCTCTGTGTGATTTTGGAATGTGATTTTGGAATGCACCAAGATCCAGAATCTCTAAGCTATGTCTGGAAAGTCAGTGACTTAAATACTGTGTTTCCAATTTAGTTACAGGAACCGATGGCAGGTTTGAGGCAGTATATGTAATTACAGTTCATCCAGTGGTGCTTAAACTCCTTTTCAGTCTGTAGACACGGCATTGCATGCCATAACCTCTGAGCTGACTTGAGGGCAGAATAGTTATCTTCCTACAGCAATTTCTATTCTTTAGCATGTCACGGTACAACATTTATAACCCTGTCACACTTTCAGCCCCCCAGTAATGCATTCTTACAATGACATTTTGCAACCATGCCACTTTGCATCTTCCTTTGCTCATATGTGAGCATGCAGAGTTCTTCCCCACTCTCAACAAAATAGAGTAAGACTACTCATAAGAGTGAGAAGTATTTATATCTGCTTAGGAACCAACCAGACAAGCATCATATTAGGCTAGAATCATTAAATAATTAAGCCTGGAAGGGACCTCAGGAGGTCTGTAGTCCAGTCTCCTGCTCAGAGCAGGTTCAGCCATGAGGTCAGTCAAGGTTGTTACTCAGGGTTTTATAGAAAAGGTCAAAAACCTGATCTAAGTTGGCCCTGCTGCGTGGAATGTCGGAACAATTGATCTGAAGAAGTTTCCTCCAACCTGAATTACTGTGATTCAGATTTCCTTATGCTCTTTTGTGCTTAAATATTTGTAGTCTCTCTTAGCCCAAGGGCATCTCTGTTTTTTAAATTGATGTTAAATAATTATCTTTAGTATAGGTATAGAAAAAAAATTCATAGTTTTAGATGTCACATTAATATATGTGATAATTATTACTGAAGCACTACAGTTCGTGCCTGAATACTACACCACTTTTTTCTTAGGCATGGCAGGCCTGCAGACAAAAAGGGCAGCTGAGACATCCCAAGGTTAGTTAAACTTTGTTTGTTCTTTTCTATTTAAGGTTGGTGACTTCAGTGCTGGAGTATTTTATGTTCTGATTAAGTAATTTTTGCTTGCAATCCTTCTTTATAATAGTTAAGATATTTCGTAAGTAAATAGAAGCATAGACTTTGAATCCAGTGCTGAGTACTTGAAGGCAATCCATTATGTAGTTCCTTTCACAGAATGGATCAATGGTGGCCATAGGATTTGAAATCCAAGCTGAAAAGGGAAATTGAGCTGTAGGTGAAAGAAATATTTTTAATATGCATAAGTGTTTCTCTTTATTTTTTTTAAAAGAAAATACAGATCTCCCATCCCCACCCCCCCAAAAAAAAAACCCTGAAAGATGGAAGATATTTATGTGCATCAGTCAAAAAAAAAAGAAACCAAAACAGTAGGATGCACATAATAACTGCCTCCACTCTTTCTTTTTTGTGTATAAGATAAAACCTTTTTTCTTTCTCTGCTTCTGTCAGAACATAATATGCTTTATGAACAGCAGTGTGTAACATAAACTGAGTTATAATGAGTAGCCAAGATGGCTACAATCTGTCTGATAAAGTTATGCATCCAGATAAAGAAGTTCTGGGTTTTTGGTCCATCTTAAAGTAGATTCTGTAGTAGCGACACAGAGGAGTTGGACTTGTGGGTTTATATGGAAACTTTAGATGATCCACAGCTGTACTGGTGGTAACCAAAGTATAGTTTATTAGTCAAATATATAACTGTCTTATTTCATACATGTCATAATACTCAGTTGATATGGATGCCAAGCAAGCTGTGAAGTGAGATCAAATTCTTCCATCACTATGTATAACTATTATTTGTGTCTACACAGAAGAATATAAGAGAAAGCTTACTAGCAGTAAAAGAAATAAGTTTCTAACAATTTTTACATTTGCGTTTTTTTCACTTTCTTTTCCAGGAAGAGCTTGAGTGGGGTCGATCAAATTGTATTCATATCAAGAAGGTCAGAGAGGTAAGATGAAACCGATAATCATTTTTATAAGCAGGAGGACTTAACTTCCCTTATTTTCTACAAATTTTAAGATCTTGGATAAGCTACTGTATTATTATGTATCTATCAATATGTATAGATGTATATTTTCTTTAAATAAACTGAATTTTTATGTTTTGTTTCTTTGGGGGAGGAGAGATGGTACTGTTTAAAGTTGTTGGCGAATATTGGGACTCCAAGTATAATTTAAGACAGATCAGACAGAAACTTTATGACCTGTGGTCATAGTGAGCAAACATTTGGGCAGCATTTCCCCCTCTGCTCCTCTGTTTTCTCTCCAGTGGTTGCAGAGACTCCATTTATATACAGTTTCAAAGAAAGGAAAGAAGTGAGGAAAATAATTTTAATGTTAGCAAAGCGAGGTGTGCATTCTTGTGAAGAATGGACTACAGATAATCGTTTATATGTTGATAAGGCCAAGTACCCACTCCTGGGAGGGATGGACTGCCACAACTGACACTGTGGAGAGATGTCTCTTGGTGGACCCTATAGGAGTAGCACATCCAGTATTATCTTAGCTCAGAAGTGGGGGTTGGAAACAGTCAGACTGCTAGCTTTTAGATGAAAGGAATTTTCCTTTTGTTACGATAAACAAAGTGGCGTTAACTTATTAACTGTTTAACATATTTGTAACATTTTTAAGAGACCTTCTATGATTATTTGCTAATTCTGTAGATCCCTCTGATACACTGGTTGTGGTGTGACTGCTGTCTGTTGTTACATAACTTTTGTCTCAGGATAATTTTAAGCAAATACAGTTACATAATGAGGACTGCAATTAATGAAAACTCTGCATCACAAGGGGCTTCAAGCTTAATGGGATATGTTGAGAGGGGAAATAAGTAAAACTCCTGAATAACTATGATTGGCAGGGCATGGCCTTGTGCATTATTCCAGCGGGTCGTACCTTTGGCATGAGCAATGTAGGACCTGTGTTCAAAAAGAAAGGAGCAGGGGGAATCTTCTCATACTAAGTGTTAAAGAAATCTCTTTGCCCTAGGTCTCCTGTAGCAGAGTCTCAGACATCTGATCTTAGAAAAAATAATTAATTTATTTGGATGGTACAGCAGAACGACAGCTTGAACTAAGTGCCTCTGGAGAGGGACCCTGAAACAAAGCCTGGGTTTTTAAACCCTTACGATCTATGCACTCCCTGTCCACGTGCCCTTCACACGCCTTTCGGCCCAGTGGTCAGTCTCTTCGTGCACTGTCCATGTGCCTCTTGGTCCGATGGTAATTCATGGTCTGGGGGCTCAACTGTTTCTTTTTGGTTCTCTGCCTCCAGACTCCTGATGGGCCATTTTTTGTCCTTATCTCAATGGTTTGCAGCTTCTGCTGACGTTTCCTCGTTATCTTCTTCAGGGCCCCCCATAGCCAAGCAGCCAGGTCAGAAAGAGTTTATGGTATGTGACCTGGAATTCCTTCTCCTGCCAATTAATGCTAAGCGAAGTTATTCAGACAAAAGAATACATTCAAAAGAATAGAGTATAATTAAAAAATCAGGTTGATTAAACTTATTCTGTAACAGTAAGTGACCATCTGGGTAAGAAATGCCAATAGTTTTTCAGTTTGTACATCTAATATCAAGGAAAAAAAGATGAGAAGAAAGCAAATTGTGTAAAACTGGAGAGCTTGAAGGATCAGTCTTATATGATAGCCTGCTGGGTAGTTGGTGTTCTCTTGGCCCAGTTTCAGATAATGAAAGAAGAGTTTGTGCGTGACATAATAGTTAAGGAGTTTAGAATGGACACCTACACTAACACTTATTAGGAAGATTTGGGCTTTTTTATTTGCCACACTTTCAGATACTAATTTTATAATTCCTTGTGTGGAAGTGGACTTGCAGGCAGCCACACAGACTGGTTTCTGTTTATGGTTGTTACCCTATGAGGAAAATAATGGGAGTGTTAGTATCCTAAAACTACGAGCAGCAGAAAGGAAAATGTAGATACGAAGAAGCTGAGTGAACTGTGCTTTTCTGCACTTGCTCCAAAATCGGTTGGGACAATGAAGGCATTCACTGTGTGGTTGGAGAACCAGTGGCTGCTTATGGAAGCTTCTTGGAAATGCTTAGGATTGAAAGCTTAACAGAGCATGTTCTGCTGTAGGGCATAGGTTTGATCTCACTTAGTCATCATGGCTGTCTGTTGAATTGAGGGTGGAGCATGTGTGGTCATTGCTACAGTTAGGTGCAGAATTCTAGGTTATTGTTAGCATGTTTTTACCTTTTAAGATACAAACCCAAAATTATTTAAATGGAGAATCAGTATATCATCTTGTAAAAGGTTATTTCAGTTCTTGTTCTAATTTTGTTTTATATCATACATGCTTTACGATTACAAAATTCTACTTTATAAAGAGATGTCAAGAAAACTGCTTGAGTCACAGTAGTGAAATTATTTTCCAAAGCAGAGATGCTATGCAGTATATTAGGTGAAATGTATACTAGTGACCTAAAAAGGAAAGGGAGTTTGCCCGCTTAGACTTTTACTAACAGACTTTATTTTAATTTGTGGATAGTTTTGATCTGTTTAATATCTAACTTAAAATTCAAATTTCAGGTGGCAGACTTATTTCACAACTTGAAAGAGCGAGTTGGAGCATTCAATATGTGTGTTAATGCTCAGCCATCTGCTATGGATCAGGAATGTGTATACAAACAACGCTTCATTTTGCAGGTAATACTTTATTGACTCTTCAGGGGAGAGCCATTATTTACAAAATTTATAACTGGGTTTTCTAGTACTGATGAACTAGTATTACGCTCATGTTTCAAAATTCTCTGTAGATGTTGAGACTGCAGGTGGAAAAAAAAAAAGTAATTCTTTTCGACAACTTAGAAGGACAACTAATGTTACTTTTAATTGTTCAGAATTCACACTGAGTTGATCCTCTGCCTGTCCCTTCACTTCTGACAGGTGATCAAAATAAAACCAAGTCATACTGAGGTGAATTAACTGTGTACCTAAAGTAATCTTTGTTAAAGTCAAAAATACCCTAAAGAAGGATGGTTTGTGTTAGAAGGCTAAGAACTAACCGTTTTGAAAATGATATTTTCACTTGTTTTGAGTGCTCTATTTGGACCAACACTGGCTTGGTTAGTTGGGGGCGGGGAGTGGAATTAGATGTCTTTCAGCTATTGTAACTTTGTCAAATTTCCAATTAATTTCTTGTCTTATTTGGACTGATTAGTAATGATTTCATTTTCACGGACTTATTTGTTATTTGAGTGGCAATTGGTTTAACTGTGTAAGCAGTGAACTTCTCAGAGCTGAATTGTTAAATACTGTAAAACGCGACATGAAGACTGAACAATTTTTATGTAGCTATTTTATGTGAATTTATTTAAAATTTAGGCTCTTCTTGAACTCAGTTACAGTTTTCATAGAGCAGGTCTGTATATAAAAATATTAAAATGTTGTAAAATTGTTCCAGAAGTTGACCTCTTTTCATGAATGTATGTTTTTAAGGATTTGCATGAGTTAATGTGTAGTCTGCAATTACAGTAATTCCTGGAAAGAAACAGGAAAAAAAAAATCTTCTTATGAAGATCTGTTGGTATCTCTTTATGTTGCTAGTGTATCTCTTTTCAAGAAACTGAGTATAATCTGTTGTGTTTTACAAAATATTCTCTTGATTTCAGGTTGTAATAGCTGGTGCTTTCTATCCAAACTACTTTACTTTTGGAAAATGTGATGAAGAAATTGCGGTGAGAGACTTTGCTGGCAAAGATCCGAAAACCACTGTAATGGTATGTTAAGAAGGTGAATGACTTAAAAAAGAATCAAGTAATAAAAATATGTAGTGTTTGGGCAGTATTTTCAAGCTTTGCTTTGTCTTGGGCAAGGACAGAAATAATTATCTACTCTGATCCTCACTTGGTAAGTTGTCTTCTCTCCCATCTCCCTTTCTTTCAATGTAATAAACATTGTGTGGGTGGGCAATTTCAGAAGAATTCCTACTGAGAACTGTCTCTAAGCATTTGATTGCTAGTCTTGCACAGGCAAATGACTTCCATAAAACTAGAACAGGACTATCAAGGGTACTTTTAATGAGTATTTATGAAGTGTGTTGTTGCAACTTGATCGTTTTGTTTTTTTTTAATCTCCTACTTGATAGTGCATGGCATACATGCATGTTGCTTTAAGGTTACTCAGGTCTTGCACTCTGCTTTCTTTTTATCTTCTTTTAGAAAGTTTTTTTTATCTCATTGAGTAAGTGCAAGTTTGAAATGGCTGTGTTGATTCACAAACTGGTATACAAAACTAAGCTAGGAAAATGTTTGATGTATCTGAACTAGGTATAACACTGTAATATAACCATGACCGATGCTTAAAGAAAACAAACTTACACACCAGTGAGCCTCAAAGAATAGACTTGTACTGGCACAAGAGAAAATAGTTAGATAAAAAGTTAGGAGAGAAACTCATAAAAACTTGGTGACAAGGAATTTTTTCATGCTTTACTATTTACCCAAGAGAAGAGGCTAGTTCTATACTGAAGGAGATGCTGGCATGGCAATATGTGTGCACAAACACATTTATGTATGTTTTTGAAGTTTTTAACATATTGTTTAAGGATATTAAAGCAAAATGCCAGACTAGACTGTCTTGTGGAATAAAGACAAGATTAGTCTTGCCACAGCAACATTGATTAAGATTAAACTGTTAGATTTAAGGAACTATTTACTTTTAATGTATGTGGCTCTTGATCTGCTCGTATGTTGACTGCTTGTTACCTTGAAGACACCTGCTGTGTCTTCATCGGGTTAAGTGATCTTCTTGGGCACAAGTGCTGCAAGTTTCTCAAGCTCTCAATTTGAGAGGCTCTTCTTACAGCAGTATGATGCTCTTAATGGTGTGTGCCAAAGATAGAAAAGGTTATTTTTCCTCCCGCTCTCTGGTCTCTCTAAATCATCTTGCCTTGAGGCAGTTTCTGCAGTCTGACCTAGACCATGGTTTTGATCAGCAGCTGATCTTGGTACTGTAACTTCAAAAACATCTTCGTATGCCTTGAAAATAATCTGTTCTTTCCTGTCTAAGACTGTAACAACCAAAGAGAAGAATAGATAGTGGTATAGCCCTTGAAAAATAGTTCAAACTCCAGAAGTTTGAACTTGCTAGTTAGGAGTTCTGTGATTCTGTATTAAGGCAAGATCTCCTGTGAGAGATGATTGAATAAGAAAAAGATAGAGAAATGGATATCTGGCTACAGTAGTGTATTAGTAGTTGTGAACCCTCAGCCTTAAACAGATCTAAATGAGTTCAGCTGGAGTCTTGCTTTGCTTTTGACTGCACATGCCCTTTTCTTATGTTAGATCTCATGTGCCTCCTGAGTAAGCAAGGTGTTAAAGTAGGAGAAAGCTTATCTATTGCTTTGTAGAGTTAATTTTCAGGCTAGTTTAGCTCACAGAATTTGTGAAATGCGTGACTATTTATCTTGTTGCCTTGGTCATACATGTTAAAGTCATAATCTGTTGTACTTAACTATATACCATCTATAGAATCCACTTTACTTAACATTATACAATCTGATATATTTAACTAGAATGTTATACTTAACAGAATGCCTTTGAAAAGGTGATGCGACTGCAGTAACTTCATCAATTTGTATTGTTGTAGAATTAAAATCCAAGAAAACCAAAATTGTTTAATAATTCAGTTTGGAATAGACCTCATGAACTTATCCAGTCGGTGATAGGGTCAAAGCAGGATTAACAGTGAATTCAGACCATGTTGCTTAGACCTTCATCCACTTGGGTTTGGAAAAAGCTCTCAGGATGGAGATTCTGCAACTTCTGACAGGATCCCACCTACCAGTTCCCTGGATAAATCAAACTGTGCTGTCCTAGACTTCTGGATGTGTATTCTGCTAATTGTTTCCCTCATTCTCCTCAGGATCTTGAGCTCCCCTCTTTTGTGGTTGCTCTGGTCAAGGCTGCTGTTGATTATCGCTTCCATAACAAGTTCTACGTTGTTCGCTAATAATAGATCCAGAAGAGCCCTGTTTAGCTTACGAAGTTACTTTCAACACCCTTCAGAAATCTAGGAGCTTGTCTCCTGCCCTTCTAGCAGGTTATCAGGGAGCTTATTGTCTCCCTCTAAGATGCAGTGTCTGTGATCTGGAGACCTCTGCAAGTTGCCTAAAGATTATCTGAGTCATCCTGACTGATGCTCTGTTACAAATTCCCACCTCAGCGTTACCCTTACTGATCTCTTCTCTTATCCTGACCCACAAGAGCTGGGTTGTCCAATTGTCTGCTCCATGTAAGAGCACCTTACGTTTGAGCTACTCCTCCACACAGGGAAGACAAGGAGGTTGCTTTTTGCTGTCGTCCCTAAGAAGCACGTATCCATCCATAAGTGCTCTCCAATTGAGCAAGCTGTCCCACCATGCCTCAGTAATTTAATCTGTGGTAGTTTTGCTGGGACATGCAGAGCTGTAACTCCTCCTGTTTCCCAGGCTATGCACACTGCCTAGGATGTCGTTCCCAATGCTGGACAGGGAAGCATAGCAAGCCATTGCTTTTCTGTTACAAGGATGAAAAGGGATAGTAGACAGCTTCTAGGAAAAATTATCAAAGAAATGATATATCATTACAAGTGAAGCTAGTTCATTTATAGTTACAGAAAGAAAACATTTATCTACTGGTTTAAGGCAGTATGGCAGCATTAGCAGCAAAACTCTTGATTTTTGTTGTCTTTTGAAATTTTTTAATTTAGTATATAGCATTTTTTGAATTTTTGGGGATTTAGATTGTATGTCACTATTGCAGCTCAAGTGAAGGAGGAAGCTAACTATTTAGGTGAACTTAATGCATTAAAATAATTGAATGTATCCAAATTTAACTTTTTTTTCTTAACAGCTGAAGAACATTCCTCCCTATGGTTATCTATACCACAGACAGTTGCAGTCACTGTTCAGACAGTGTGGGCAGGTAAAATCTATTGCCTATGATGGATCAAAGTAAGTATAAAATATAAGTATGCTGCTTTTCTCATGATCTTGGTTGTGAATCTAGTAATCAATTTCTTTCTTTTTCAATGGTGCACTGGCAAAATGAGTTTGTTTATTTCTTCTCATCTCTTTGGAATCAGTAATTTATTTTTAATGTATTGGCTAGAGTAAGTAAGTTGGTTTTGAAGTTTGATATGCATTGGTTGGAATAACATTAGATAAACTGGCTGAGTTAGAGACTGCCTTCTATTTTATCTCTTCTGTTGTCTAACAGTGGACTTTAACTGCAGCTGATCTGCCTGTATTTATTTCTGACTTGTACAAATGAGCTAAATTCAGTATACAGTCAGATGGCCTTGCACAAAATGCATGTGACTGGCTGTTTTAGGAATTGTCTGGCTAACTTTCAACCACAACTGCCCAAAGTTGAATTCATTCATAGCCCTTCTTATGCCTTTTTCCAATCTTTAATTCTTCTCTTACTCAGATATTTTCACATCCTTTGTATTTGTGTTAAATATGCTCAGTAAATTTGGTATGTGCTTGTGAGAATTTTAGAAAGTTTTCTTATAAACTTCATGATAAGGTTTTATGGTGCATAAAAGCAGTAGACAAAGCCTATGAGGAACCTACTTTTTACTGTTTGCTGGCCTGCTAAGATAAAGATAGGGAGAAGAAATGGCTTTTGTGGGGTTTTTTGTTGGGTTTTAATTCCTTATCAAGTATTTATTGCAATTTTATTTGGTAGGGTGTTTTTTTGCTTTGATTTTTTTTTTTTTTTGAACAGGGCTTTCGTGGAGTTCTCCCGTAACCCAATGGAGGGCTTTAAGATTCTTCCTGCAGTGTACCTGTCACTCAAGATGTCACAGCTGAAAATTCCTCTTAATCTGAACGTTCATTATCCAGATGATATCAAAAGGCAATTGCAAGATGTGACAGCTGCAAGTGTGGAATCTCTAAGGTAGTTGTATTGCATATGGAAAATGTGTTTCTTTGCAGTGAAACGAGGTTTGCTGGATTCAGTGGGAATTTCCTTGGAAGTGTCACCAAGGAGGACGTGTTAGGTTCTAAAAACAGATGTGTAAACTTCATATAAGCAGAATATTTTTGCAGGACTAGAAATGACATGATTGTCTTAAATATTTCTTTATAGTTAAAGGTGTTTTATTGTTTAAGAGAACTCCCAAGTATACTTTTTTTTTTAAGGTTCTAGTCCATTTGCTTTTGGCATGGTAATGTGGATGTACACAGTAATTTCTGTTCATGCTAGAGACAGTGTAAGGATTGCTAGAAACAAAATAAATAAGAAATAAATAAGGAGTGGCGTTTAGGGACATGAAAGAAAGGGAGGGAGGAGGAGTATAACAGAAACTGGGGGGAAATGTAACAACGTAAGGTGGGGAGGCGTAATAAAAAATACTGATGAGGAATGCCATGTAGTAAGTCATTTTGGTCTGCGCTTGCTTTTGCTAGGAAAATCTCGCACGTGGGTTTCATTGTTATTATATGCTGCCTGTGATTCTCAGCTTCAGGTCATACAAGCAAATTGCTAAAATGATAATCTGCCTAGCTCCTGATTGGTCTGCAGCCATTTTAATATTTTAAAATAAGAAATCTAAAATAGGAAGGCAGGAATGAACTGGAAAGGTTAAAGCACAGGTGAATACTTCACTTCGAGTTGATTGTACTTAGTTTTTAATAAAACATTTTAGCAGTTTCACTATACCCAAAACCAGCACTTAAAATCTTTGTGAAAATTAATTTTTGAGGAACTCAAGAAAGAAGTCTCCTACGCTGAAAGACTGATTTTTAGAGTTCTTAACTTTTGTCAAGTAAAAGGAGTTTTATATATATATTAAAAAAAAGATATCCTGAATTTATCTTTGTGCTGCAGCGTACTCAATTTATTTTTAAAAAACAGGCTTAGAAGGCATGCCATAGCAAAAAGCCTCACTATTTAACCTTAATTCTTTGGATTTCTAATAAATTGATGGCACAGTTATGTCTTGGTATGTATCTTCCTGTGTTTGGTCATAATGGAATTCGAACAGTTTCTCTGTAGTATTTTAGTTCTGCGTGGTCGTTTTACATTCTAGTTGAATTCATATATTTCTAAATAAAAGTCATTAAGTACATAAATGTGCCCTAGGGACACCTTGGGAAGCAAATGAAAGCAAAAAATTTGAACTATTGAGATTTCTCTTGTGAGCGAAGTATTTAGGATCTTTATTCCATAAACCTTTTAGAGTAAACGTGGACTGTCAGAAGCAGATGGTGGAGCCTGTGGAAATCTCATTTGGTAGTTTGCAACAGTCAAAGATGATCCCAAATCGTCTTCTGTCCATCAAGATAACAGAGGTAGGAATGTTCTACGTCTGAAGTAGGTCATATCTAATAACTGGTGCCTAGATAACCTTGCAGAAATTAATATCTGACAAGCTTAAATTGAAAGAATGGGTACTAAAAATGTTTTTAGCCCAGAGGTATCTGTAAGAGGTATGGAGAATATTCTTGGTCTGATTTTTAGTAGTTCTTTGTCAAACAGTACTTGCATGTCACAAATAAACTTCAAACATTGAAATTTATTTGCACTTGACAAAATTTGTGGGATTCACTGGCAGTAAATGTTAGCTGGAAGCCAACATTTACATTTATGTAAAAGAGGATTAACAGGAGAGGTAAAATATTTGTGTACACTATAGATATGAGAATCAGTAGGTATTTGAGCCATTTACATAATTATTATTGACTGGCAGTTTTCTTCAGAAACTGTAGATGTGAGAAATGAGATGATTTAATGGTACTGCATGCTCATTCAGAAAAATATTGCATGCATAAAAGATAGTGTGTTTGGGGGAAAATTATATGTATATATAAATATTTCTGAGTTCTGAAGCTGAGAATTTTGAAATCTTGTGTTAACTATCATTTTCTCAACAAATTGAGTAATAGCAAGCAATATATATGCTGCTGAAATAATAATATAAAAAATCAAAACCACTAAGCTAGTTGAAATTACAGGCTGAAGTATTAAACCAGCTCTTGATAGTAGTGATGTGTTTTGCAGATGCAGAAAAGAATATTTATTTTATTCAGCTAAGTCTCTTGGATCAAAAATGTTCATGGATTTGATCAGACACATTCCAATCACTTAGCTCTCTATGCTACTTCTGTTTAATACATCAGCTTCAACGATTGTATGTATTGTAAATAAAGATTCTCTTTTTATTGCAAGCATTTGATGTAAGATTAGAAATGGTATGTGAGTTTAGTAAGCCATTTGAAAAGATGACTTATTTTATTCAATTTGATTTAAATACTAGTGTCTTCTTTTTGGTTTCCTAAAGGATGGCTGATCATAACAGTAACAATGCTGATTTGCTGATAGATGTAGCTAACTGATATTCTTTCACTAATAAGAAGAGTGCACCATACCTATATGTCTAATCAGCTGTATACTCTGTATTTTTTGTATGTTAATTTGGTCTAGAAAAATGGAAGCAGTCTTTTCTTAATTTTCTGTATTTTAGTAATGCTTATATCAGGGTCTATTTAAATGAAAAGTGTATTGCAGATGCACAGCAAATAAACATTTCAAAATAACATCTAATTATGAGAGAAAAATGCTTCACTGCATTATTGCAGTATGAGAGCATTCCTCTATGTGTCAGGAGTAGGAATGCTGTTGTATATTTTGCTCAGATGTGTTTTGTATTTTATGTAGAAGAATAGTATGAAATCTGATATTGTCTAATATTTATACTTTCAGATAGTAGAAGTTGGACATTTCTGGGGTTACAGGATAGATGAAAAAAACAGGACTGTACTGCAGGCTCTAACTGCTGACATTAACTACCGGAACCTGATGGATTTGCCAGTGTCTCCACATCCAGAGTTGGTTTGTCTGGCACCATTCACTTCTCTGGAAAACAGAGGATACTATAGAGCTCGTATTCTGCATGTTTGTGGAGATTTTGCTGAGGTACAGTAATATGTTATGTCATATTGAATTGGTAGGTTGTAATTGGGTTAACAATCTCAGAGCTAGCTTTTTTTTCTTCACAAAGCGCTATGTTCATGATAGTTATAAATATTCCAGTAAAGAAATTCGCAGAACTAGAACTAGAATAAAACCTTAATATAATGTTGCCAGAATAGATGAATTAGGTTTTTTTCAGAACACAGGAATATTTTAGTATTAAATTGAGAGGCTATTGTTGGTACAGTAAAGTGCTGAAGCGGAGAACAGCAAAATAAAGACTAAAACCTCCAGTGACCTTGAAAATATGGTGAGAAATGCCTAGATCAGAGTCCAGTGCTGTGTTGCTGGCAGCAGCCCCATCACTTCCTCTTCATAAATATATTGAGATCCATCTGAAAAGTAAGATTCTTGCCCGGCTGTATTGGCAGTTTTCAGTCATTCATGGCTGATTCGTCTAAGCTTGTTCTGCTGCCAGTGTTTCTTCCCCTGGTTTACATAGGTTTTCTTCTTTTCCTCCTTCCCTCCCCCCACCCCCCAAGTTTCTTGTCTATCTCTTTCTTCCTGGACTTTGTTTTGATAATTGAAGCAAGCTGCACTTTCTCATCTCACATACTACATTGTCTTTGTGTTCACTTCGTCTCCATCTCACTCCTCTATTCTGTTTTGACCTCAGTTTTCTGAAGCAGAATTATGCATACTCTGTTACTTACAGTTCCGCCTTTGCTTATGCAATGATTCTAGTATTCCTCTTCCAACACAGTGTTTCTCCTCTGCATTCAAAAATATTTAATGTGACGCATACTGCGTTTGCTTTTTCAGTTTTTTTTGCATGAGCTGTCTCTTGTCATCTTATACCCAGTTCTGTCTGCTCGGTAATTTCCAGCTAATTAGAATTTATGAATAATAATGGAGCATTTATAATAGAAATTGTTAAAAATTCCAAAGGATATGATCTTTTACTTCATACCATTTGGTTTTCCCCATTCCTGTTGAGTTCTCAGGTCCATTCAGTCTGATCTTTTTTGCATCAGTGTTTGTTGCTGCATTCTATATCATCAACAAATTCGTCAGAACATTTTGGTTATTTGTGCCAAGATCAGTAATGGAAATTAGTGCCACAGTTCCAGATTGGTGTTCAGTTTTCAGGCCAATACTTTCATTTTCAGCAGTTAATGACAGGTGTTTTATTTTTATATGGTTGGCTTTTGCACAGCCCGTTCCTCCTTTGAATTTCTTTGATTTCTTAACACAGCTGGGTGTCACCACCATAGAGTTAATACTGAACATTGTCATCTGTTTAAAGTCATGGAAAACTAGTGAATAACAGTGCTAATCTCATCACTTTCACTTTTGCATGTGTAAACAGTCACAGGATCTGTGTTAGCATTTGCTTATCTAAAAGCAGTTGTTAGGTAGTATTACTCACTGTTAAGAACTAAGGTTATACAGATTTAATTGCAGGGAGAGAATTAGAGCCTTTCAGAGAAACTTGCCTTTTGTCAATTTAGCAGATTATTTGTGTTACCAGTGGATGTTTAAGCCAAGGAATCAAATAATGAACGTGATAAAATTTGACCTATTATTTTTGACATTACTTCATTTGCATGTTTTCCAGACTCTGAATTTACTTCCATTTCACTTGATAAGATTGTTTTGTACTGTAATTATTAAACTTAAGTTGTCACTTTCCTTGCCATTAAAAGTAGCACTTTTAGTGTTGTAAAATCTCTGCAGATAGTCTTGATTGTTTTTCCAGGTTTTTTTTGTGGATTATGGCAATAGATCAAAAGTGCCTTTAAAGAAATTAAAAGAGATTCCAAGCTGTCTTCAAGAGCTTCCTTTCCAGGTAAGGGTGATTCTATTTGCTGCTGCTTAATAGGTATTTTCTTGTCTGGTCTGGCAAACGTAAGTGTACTTCAAGTCATAATGCTTTTCAGAAAAATAATGAAGTAACATATAGTTTGCTAATAGGAGTACCTACAAATCACCTTCACTAATAGGTGGATAAATGTTTTCCACAGATATGTGTGCACAGAGCAGTAATTCTTGTGAGTAGCTGAATTGTACTGTAATTGTAGAGAAATGTTATCCAGCCTTGTATTTTCAGGAGCACTTGCTAGAGGGGGAAAAGAAAAAACCACCCACAACCAAAAACCTCAAAACCTGACCTTGCTCCCTGACTGAATATAAAAAACATTGTTTATATTCATTGGGGTTTTTTAACTTAATG
Source organism: Cariama cristata (assembly GCF_000690535.1). Classification (NCBI taxonomy): domain Eukaryota; kingdom Metazoa; phylum Chordata; class Aves; order Cariamiformes; family Cariamidae; genus Cariama; species Cariama cristata. The sequence continues at coordinate 1,775 of NW_009604550.1, read as the reverse complement.
TTTGAACTAGTCCTGTTTCTGTGGGGACAACATAGTGGGATCGTTCTCCCACCTGTAATCACAGGAACAGCGGAAGGAGAGAGGAAATTGCTCTAACAGCTGCCTTTTGCTGCTTGTTGCTTTTGGTTATCAGTTTCTTTGCTGTCCATCAGTACTATGAGAAGGAGAACTTCTCCCTAGAAGCTGTTGTTCTGGTTCCTCTATTGCCTGCTTATATGCAAAGCTCAGGCATAACAGTCTGAGCAGTAGATCAACTTTGCTTTAGTCTAAAGAGCCTCTGGGCGAATGACAGAGGTTTATAGAGCCTAGAAAACAGCCCAGAGAGGAGAAATTATCAATGACTGGTTTAATCTATTGTTCTGCTTAAACCTTGCTGCTCCTACTGCAGTTAAGTGGCAGCATAGTATCTCTTCTTGTCTGCGTGGCACAAGTCTGCTGTGGCAAGTATCTTGCGTACAGTTACTGTGCAGAGTATTTTTGCTCCATCAAAGCTCCTGTTCTGCTACACTGTTAGTTACAGGACAAATACATAGGAAACACCTGATTTAAATTTTGCAAAGCTAGAAGTCTGTTTTTGCTTAGTGCTGCTTTGCTATTCTTTGAACTACTGGCTTTACTTGGACCTTTTCAGACAGAACTCTCTAGATAATTAAATAGTGATCTGTAATGCAAATCTGAGGGACTTTATAGCTATTTTTTCAGAAAAGTAATTATCTTGAGCTATATTTGCAAATAAAATAACTAGACTTCAAGTGAAATTCAGCTTTTCAGTCCTCATTCAGATATTTTTAAGCTAGTTGAAACAGGTGTATCATACTGACTCTATTCTCTGAAGCGTTTAATGATGAAAAAGAGAAATGAACAAGCAGAAGTATGGTTTTATTAAATTTATTTCTTCTTAATGTTAGATCTTGACAGTGTTAAATTTGTGTTCTTTTATAGTTGATTTTAAAAAGTAAGTAGCATTGATTTTGGCAGGAAGCATCTTTTTTGTGTTTTCTTCAGGTGTCTTAAAGGGAAATGTATTTCCACTTCAGACCTAATCTTTTAATGACTGGCTAGGAAAAAAATAGGGTTTCTGTTGTAAATTAATTCAAAGACATAATTACAGATAGTGATTGTGGAAAGGGGTTAAATGAGAACTTAATTACTCTTGCCTGCCAGGGACGGAATAGCTGCAGTGGTCTTGCCAAGTTTTCTGTTAGCTTAGTTGAAAAGAACTGTGGATTGTAAAGTCTTTTCCAGAGGAGACACCTCTACACTCCTAAGATTTTGATGTGGCCGAATTAATTTTATTTGTGCTCTGTTTGCTCTGATTCATTAGCAGCTCTGTACAATATTCATAGAATCATTATGGTTGGAAGAGACATCAAAGCTCATCAAGTCCAACCGTATACCCAATGCCGCCATGCTCACTAAACCATGTCTTGAAGCACCACATCTGAACGTTTTTTGAACACCTCCAGGGATGGTGAGACCACCACCTCCCTAGGGAGCCTGTTCCAATGCCTAACAACTCTAACAGTGAAGAAGTTCTTTCTAATATCCAGCCTGAACCTCCCCTGGCACAACTTGAGACCGTTTCCTCTTGTCCTATCGCTAGTTACCAAGGAGAAGAGACCAACCCCCACCTCGCTACAACCTCCTTTTAGATAGTTGTAGAGGGCGATAAGGTCTCCCCTCAGCCTCCTTTTCTCCAGACTAAACAACCCCAACTCCCTCAGCCGCTCCCCATCAGTCTTGCGCTCCAGACCCTTCACTACCTTTGTTGCTCT
>NW_009604549.1:1307-4110 GCF_000690535.1 Cariama cristata | reverse complement strand
CCGGCATCGGGTACCGCTCAGCTGAGAGACCCCAACCCAAGGGGGCACAGCCAGGCTACAAGCCTCTCCGCCTTGGGCACACGTCACTCAGATGCCGGCGTCCTCTGAACCAAGAGGGATGGCAACGCCGCATTTCCCAACCACCAGCCCGCCTTCAGCCAGGCAAGCGGTCGGGATGCGTGGGGCAGCCTCCCACCACCTCATCCTCACCCTCCAACGGTATCAGCTCCGCTAAACGCGTTCCCCCCACGATTTATCAGCAACATCAACTGAGCTGCAGAGAAGACTCCCGGAGTCGGCCCCGCATCCCCAGTGCTGCTTTGCATGTAGTGAAGACTTATTGCTACTGCTAAAATTAATTATGTCCTCCTTCTGTAACGAGCACCTTTGTATATTATGCAAGCGCTTTGCCTGTCATCAACAGCCTCAGAGAAAGAGAAAGATGTTTGAATTAACAAAATATTACTGTGATCTTCTCCCTGACAGTATGGAAGCAATAATATTTAGTGCGTAACTGAGTTTCCTTTAATAATTTAGTAGACTGCAAAAACCTTGATCATCCAGCTGACTCTGAGAACAAAATAGTCAAGCTTTGTGCATCCTAAGCTGAGATAAAAACGCGAGCAGAAGAAAGAAGTTTAAAATTATATTTTAAAAAAGCTAATTAAAAATGCAGCCCAGATGCAAGAAAGAGGCCAGGGAAACTGTTCTGCAAAGCAAGCGCAGCCACAGGTTTCCCTATCTGCCCGTTTCATCTGCGAGAACAGAGCGATGTCGGCCAGCCGCCCTCCCACCAGCTCGCCCCGGGGGGCACAGAGGAAGGCAAAGCCAAAGGTACCTTGAGGCAAGACCCCCCAGGCTGGCTGTACCCCAGGAGATGTTTCTGCGACAGCCCCCCCCGGTCACTGGGTGACACCCAAGGGGACATCAGGGTGGCACTGAGCTCAGCACCAGGCAGGTACCAGGTGCGAACCTCCCTCTCGCCCAGATGGTTCTGATCAAAGTCCCATCACCCGCGGTCACGGTGCGAAAGCGGAGAAGCCCACAGCCAAGCAGGCTGCGCTCCTGCAGAGACCCCCGGGATGTACTTCTAGGAGCGTGGGACGAGACAGGAGACCTCCCCCCAGGGCAGCACGGGCCGGTGGAGGCAAGGACCCTTCCCAGGGTGATAAATAAAGCACCCGGCCAAAAAGCACCTGCAATAATCCTCCTCCTGTGCGCTGTGGGTACATCACGAGTTATCGCCTGCTTGTCCTACTCCTCTGTCCCTGCCCGGCTTGCTGCAGGAGCACAAGGGGGTCTCCACCAGCACAGCTATAGCCATAGCACCAAGTGAGGACCTCCGAGTCACACCAAGATGCTGAGCTTCAAACCTGGTGGTCGTACAGCTCGATACCACCCACCTCGTGCCCCAGGACCAAGCAGCGGTGCATGCAGGAGAAGGGACCAGAAGCATCTCCAATGCTGCGAAACCCACGGCCGGAGCTGGCCCAGCTGGCATCAGCCCAGAGCAGCAGGAGCAGGGGGACGCGGGAGCACCGCCGGCACCCATCGCCCTTGGGTTCTGCCTTTCTCCAGCTCACGAGCAGCAAACTGGCGAGGCGGAGCAGCGACGGGCTGGCACAGCAGCTCGGGGCAGGAGAGACCCAAGGAGGGCTCCGTGCTCAGCTTGGCACCGTCCTGGGGTCGGGCATGAGCCCGTGGATCTCAGCACCCCCACAACCCACACCAGACAGACTTCATTTTTGTTGTTGCTGTTGTCATTAAGAGCCTGGGCTTCTCCTGGGAGCCCCCAGTCGTTGAGGCAAATAATTTGACACGATGCATTTTTGAGCATCACCGTTGGAAGGTACAGATACTCCCAGCTCAGGGGTGGTGACGCGCGGGGGCCTGGCAACCTCCATCACGGAGGAGGAGCTGTCAGGGAGCCTCGTGGAGGGAAGTGTGGAAGAAACAAGAGAGCAAAGAAACCTCAGCTTCTCTGACAGGGCCAGAACTATTAAAAGAGCACTTAGGCCCCTTAACATAAAAATGCATCAAAGAGGAAAACCAGATGAGAACAGATTCATTTGCCTTGGAGAAATCCCGGCTCTCTGATATGCTGCCTTCCTCCACAGCAAAGGTTCGGCGCGGATTGAAATGCCTCCGGGCAGCAGAGCTGTTTTGTCTGAGGCGTGTATTTGCAGAGGGCATTTTAACGAGCAGCCTCTCCAGAGGGGCTCCACCGCGGCCCCCTCCCCACTCATTGGCATGCAGAGCAAAAAGCCCCCGGATCCGCAATAATGAAAACTATAGATTCCTTTTTAGATAAACACGCCGTATCGATGACAAAAAGATGAACGAAAGCTACATCAGTGCTCAGAGCATCAAAGGCCTCAAGAGCAGCTTCAGACCTGCGAACAACACCATCCGCTGCCTGCCGGCACCCCGACAGCCTGGGCTGCGACAAGGTCCTGAGGACTCATCTGCAAGCCAATACCCGGGTGGTTGTCACCCCTGCGGGGTCACAGGACACGGAGGGAGGCCACCGCTTGCCCTATGGCCATCACAGGAGTTCCCACCCAGAGACGAGATGCCGACCCCGGTGAAGATGCTGAGGAGCTCGGGAGCACTCCCCGCCGGGAGCCCCGCCGATCCCCAGAGACAACTCATGCCGAGCTCCCACAGCCCCCCGCTGCCAGTGCCGGAGGCAACCCAGACAGCAAAATACCCAAGGACGTATCCTGCTTCAGTGGGAGCTGATGCTTCAAACTCAAATGCATGCCTTTGGGTTTTGAATGGCTCTGGACCAGGGGGACAAGTA
>NW_009604549.1:424-1292 GCF_000690535.1 Cariama cristata | reverse complement strand
GGTGCTGCAGGACCCCGCCAGTTCTTCTCCAAGCCCTGGGACAGGCTACGTGACATCCAGCATCACGGCGGCTTCGTTGCTGGCCCTGCTCACCTCCTCTCCCAGCACATGGGGACGGAAAACCAGCACGCCACACCACAAATTAAAAATAAAGCAAAGCACCCCAGTAAGAGCCTCGGGGGTGAGGTCAGTGAGGAGGGCAGCGAAGACCTTCCACCGCCTTCACAGCCAGACCAGCCGATTCCACAACCCCCCCGCAAACCTTGGACGCCCTGGCTTGTGCAGTTTTTTTCCCCAAAATGAGACCTCTCCAAGGCAGGCGTGCAAAACATGCACGAGCCCCCGCGTGCCCCTAACCCGCAGGTAACACTTATTCAGTCCCCCCCACACACACTTTCAAACCCACCTCTGTTGATCCTCCCCCCGCCCCCGTAAAAGCAAGTGGCTGACGGGGCAGCGACACGCCGCAACATCTGGGAGCCATCTCGGCCCCGGTGCTGAGCAGCGAGTCCCCAGAAGGTGTGATGAGAGCCAGATGTTCGGCTCTGCCCATACATCCTAAGTGGAGGGGATTACAATAAGGGGACAAATAAAGAGGAAGGCCTGCGAGAATACGTGGAGCCCCCGGAGGGCTTTAAAACTGATTTTAAAAACCCATTTCCCTCGATTCAGATGGAATTTTATAGAGTAGCACCAGCAAAGTGCTGGCTGTTTGTTGCAAGGCCAGGCGACGCTGAGCCTGGCTTTCAGGCAGGAACAAACCCCCCAATTTCCTGACGGGGGTAACATTTGCCAGTACCCAGGCTCCCGGCGTGCTGGCTACGGGTGGGCAGCATCCGGCCCCAAACGTGGTGGCAAAAAGGCAACC
>NW_009604549.1:0-339 GCF_000690535.1 Cariama cristata | reverse complement strand
ATGCTTGCAGCAGCTTTTGCACGAGATTTTCTCCTGCCCGGGGAGGTGCAAAGCCTCTGCTCCTCGGTGGGGTACCCCAAGAGCAGCCCAGTCGCTGGAGCAGGGGCATTTTCCGAAGCCCGGCGGGACACGGATGCTCACAGCCCCGCAACCACGCAGCGTTCCGGCTCTCGTGCTGGAGGTGGCAGCTCTCACACCGCCGGCGGCTCCGCAAAGCCCTGGCCCTGCTCCATCGAAGCACTTTGCACCTTCCCTGTGCCGCCGAGCCCCAGCGCAACTGCTTGCAAGTGGAAATAAAATTATGCCTGGCTTTAACTGGGATGAAAGTTACAGGAGAGT
>NW_009604548.1:63224-63439 GCF_000690535.1 Cariama cristata | reverse complement strand
TGTGGGTGTTCCCAGCTTTATTGGTGCCACTAGGTGTATTAATGCCACCGGGTGTCATTAATAATTTTTTCGGTGAAAATCAGGGATTCTCGCCCACGCCACGGCCTTGCCCAGCAAAAACCACTGGTGCCTTCTCAGACACTTCCCGCTTGGTTCCTTCAACGCGACCACCCGGCAAAGCTGCAGCCCCACGCAGCTGGTGCCCAGGGCTGTCC
>NW_009604548.1:62613-63130 GCF_000690535.1 Cariama cristata | reverse complement strand
CCCTGGATTAGAGTCTGCGCTGTGATCCCGGCCGCACCGAGAAACTTCCCCGGGGGGTGATTTTTGTAGGAAAATCTGAACAGTTTAACAAGTGACTGCCCGCAGGAACCGGGAGCTGAGGCAGCCCAGGTTGCTCCCATGCCGTTCCCATCTTCCAGTTTCACACCCCAGCTTCTGATTTTTACTACTGTCCCACTTTTTCATACTTTTTCTCCCCCTCCATCGTCCCAGGGGGAAGGCAGAAGGTCATGCCCCCGCAGCCACCACCGTTTCTGCTCCACCGCTGGGTGCCCCCTGCCCGGGGAAATCCACCTCCCTCCCTGCCGCGGGTGCTGCACCACCCCAAAAGCTGGAAAAGCATCTCGCAACCCTCCACTTCTCCCTCCCGGCTCCAGCAGGCAATGTGGACAGAGGTGGACACTGCCACTCTCCCTCCCCACAGTTTTTTTTCTCTTTTCCCACATCTCCACAAGTGGCATTTTCCCGGGGAGCGGGATAGCGGGGCGTGCATCTCACG
>NW_009604548.1:59391-62584 GCF_000690535.1 Cariama cristata | reverse complement strand
TGGGGCAGAGGGACTTTCCCAGGCCCGGACCCAGTCTCCTTGAGTGACCCGACTCAATACGTGAGCACAGGTGCACATCTTGGTGCGAGTGTAAACACGAGCATAAACATCAGGAGCACGAGTCAAATTGCCTGGAAGGAGCCTGACACGCTGGAAAAAGCAGGAAAAGTTGCCCTCCCATGCCCGCGGCAGCTGGGTGCCCGGCGACTTTGGGCAGCACCTTCCGTGTGGTTCCAGTCCTTGTTTGTAAGCGTTCGTCTCACAGGCTGAGCATCTTGTGAAGCAGAGTGGCAGATCAAATCTTCCTCTTGAAGATGCGTTTATCTTGGAAGATAAAGGACAGAATTTATTCATGTTTCATTGCAGGGTGTCTCTGCTCCAGCCATTCAGCTTTTCTTGAGGTTTTTTTTTTTTTTTTTTAATATCTGTGACGTTTCAATTAATGAGTGGAAAGTGAGTCCCATACCATGGCAAAAAGACTGAAGACATTAATTTTACAGGAGCCAGGAGCCAGGCTTTTGGATTCCAGTGACCTTAGAACAACATTATAATCAAATGTGTTTAAAAAAACCCTTAGGGTTGAACACACTTTCCAGCAATGCTGAATATCCTGCCAGAGCACAGATGGATTTTTTGCCCGTGTTCATACGGTCCAGAAGGCCACGGTCCCGAAGGGAATCGCCGGGCTGGTATCGCAGTGTGAATATGGGCTTTTCACAGTGGCATTGCTCTTATAACAGCGGGGATGGTTTCCTTTTGCATTTCTACCTCTTCTGGCAGCCTGGTCATCTGTATCTAGCAGCTACCAGATTGTTGGTGTTTACAAAACCATTAGGCAAAACCACTGCACCCAGTAATCCCAAAATACCCCAAATAATACCCAAATTACCCAATAATACCCCAAAATAATGGTTGCCCCAATGTTGCGGGGCTAAGCAACTTCAAGTGTGGGTCAAGATTAAGCAGTGAAGCCCTCCAGCCCAGATCCTGTCTTCATCATCCTCACTTTAACAACCTCCTAACAAGGAGCATGTCACTCTCCTTATTGCAAGAAGCTGGACACGTTTGTATGGCGTTGCTGATGCCACGAAGCAGACCCCTTCCCCGTCTCAAAGCAAGAACAATGAGCTTGCCTTTAAAATAACAGCCTTGCAAACATCAGACAGCAACGGTGTGCTCTTTGCAATGGGGTTCTGGCTGTCAGAACCTCAAGGCTTCATGTTTTCAAGATTTTTCCCTGCAATTGTGGAAGCTGGAAGCTTCTTGTTCTGGATAAATCACAGATGAGATGGTGGCAGCATCCCAAGGCTCTGGGAGCTGCAGCTTCACAAAAGCAAAGACTACAGCGAGCCTGCCTTGAGCATCACGGAGCAGAGGGAGAGCTGGCACAGGTCGCCGTGCCACAGCCAGACACATACACACACATTAAACACAGGAGACAGAGCCAGGCTGCTGCTATAATCAAAGTATATCTGCGCTTCGAAGCTGCAGATAGCTTACACAGATTTTCCGTAGCATTTCACTTCGAAGCTGCCGTTGATAGCTATTCCATCAGATAAAATGGTAATGCGATGCGCCTCTGAAACGTGGCAGCATCAAAGACGGGGATTTCAGATAGCAGTGGAAAACTGGAGTCCTGCCTCAGATTCTTGTCTTGAGATCATTTACATTAAACTTGCCCCATGCCCAGCACAAACGCAAGAAATTGGGGTATTTTCTGACTTGGGTTCACCTAAACTCCTCCAGGAAAAGAAGTGAGATGCAAAACAGGAGCCACCCTCACTCTGAAACCAGCCTCCCATGGAAAGTAATTACATTTAAAGCAAGCTGCAGCCTTTAAACTAAGTCATCCAGTAACTGACTTTATCAGAGCATCAGCCCACTAGGACCAATGTGTGTAAAACCACAGCAAGGGTCTTACCCTCCCCGACCACGTGTGACCTGTAGTACCGGCACAGTGATGAGGGGGCTTGGACCCCCCGGGACTGACCACGGAGGGACCGGGGGGGATGTCAAGGAAGGGGGGGGGGGTGCAGCAGGAGGTTTGCACCCCTGCCCTGCATAATGCAACACGACTCCCTCCAAAGCACCTTCCCACCACCCGGTGACCTGCCTTCACTTGCTCCAGGCATGAGAGGAATTTGGTGGGACTCAGGCGATATGAAGGGCTGGAGTTCACCTTGGGGAAGTGGATCCATCTCAGAAAAAAAAAACCAAACTAAAGATCTCTGCCTGCCACCCTGGAGGAGGAGGAAAGGAAAAGCCTGGGGAGCTGGTTGGCAGCACGGGGGGCTCGCACTGGCTCCCCACGGCCACGCTCTGTCTGCAGGAGATGACTGCTCCTGCCTTTTTCTGGGCTTGCCTTCAAGCTGGCAATGGTTTACAGAAACAAATGACACAATGTGAACAGCCCGAAGTAGGTGGCCATCAGCTACGTGCCAAGAGGGGAAAAACTGAAGTGATCCTGGATGGCGGCTGTAAATTAGGAAATGATCTAAGCAGCACGAGGGCTGCCTTCATCCCCAAGGCACGAGGGAGACCCGAGCCCTGTGCCTCAGCCCCGCCGTGGGGAAGGGACCCCCATCAGCATTCCGGCATGCTGCAGTTGCAAAGGGGTTGTGCTTTCCTAGCCAGACCCGACCGTGGCCACAAGATTTGGCCTCTCCTCTTTCTCTGGCCGTTTCCTTGGCTCCTTCTCCCAAATGGCTGGGCCAAGCAGCCGTGAGCAGGTGCCCTGTTCCCCCCCACGGCGGGTTTGGGTTGGGTTTACAAGCCCCGTGCCAGGGCCTGGCAGTGGGTAACGCTCCATCTGGCCACCCCAAAACACCCATCACCAGCAGACCCACATGCTCACATCGGCTCCTTGCAAGTTGTGCTGAGGCTGCCGGCAGGTTTTAACGCGTTGCGGGGCAGACAGGACCCCAAAAGGGTCACGTCTCTCTTGAAGGGATCAGCTTTGAAATACAGATAAATACATACTGCTTTTAAATTCAGCTAAAAGCAGCAAATGCATTCATGGTACAAGCGCAAATGTTATTTTCTGCCCGGCGATGGGGATGGCAGTGGGGCCGTTAGCAAACCGGCGGGGCTGGATGGACACGTGCTGCCTCCCCTCGTGCCTGCTGACCCCCAGGGAGAGGAGGCAGGGGCGAGCGGCCGCCCCCGGCCCCCCGCCACCCCCCCCCCCACCACC
>NW_009604548.1:57552-59340 GCF_000690535.1 Cariama cristata | reverse complement strand
AGAGATAGCGGCTGGAGATGGCTACCACGTTATTTCAATGAATGGCACAGAAATAATAATAGAGAGGATGGAGTGAATGCATTCAACTCCAAATCACTTTGGAGACGCAAATCACTTAAAAAAAAAATAAAAATTTTACTCAAAGCCACCCAATGGCTTTCGCTGGGGAAGAGCCTTGAAGCAGAATCGCTTGTGCACTGTCCCATGCCGACGTCCTGGCAATGAGGGCACGTCCCGCACTGGGCAGAGGGCAGCCGGCCGTGCTCAGGTACCCTCATCCGGCACGGCATCCTACAGCGGGCATGTGTGCCTGTAACCACGTGCGGTGGTAGCAAGGTTTCTCCCCCAACGAGACAGAAAAAGCAAACGTCCCCCACCAGACATCAGTGTGCTTTCCTTTGGTGCCAAATAAAGATGCTTTTTACGAGCATCAGACAGAGAAATGGTTAAAATGAGTGGAAGATGAAAGCGGTGATTAATGCGCTTCGGTAGAAGCGTGGTGCGCTCTCTGCTTCCTACCCACAACAAAAACACCGCGGCCCCACGGATCCTCACACAGGCTGGCTCACCGTGCCCTCACACGGCACACCGGCCCAAGCCCCTCCGGTGCTGTCCCCAGGGACCAGAGCTGTGCAGGGGGATGCTCTCCCGACACGAAAGGTGCATCATGACCCCGGGGCTATGCTGCCGTGGTGCAGCAGGGCACGGGATGTGAATTTGGAGCCAGGTGCCAAAGCTGTCCCCATCAAAGCCAGCGATGGGGATGCCGACGGGCAGGACACAGGCTCGGCCACCGGTCCCACGTGCATTTTGGCCTCCCAAATACACACCCCCGGCAGACGGGTTGGTGCTTCCCATGGTGCTGGGGCAGCTCGCAGAATAACTAACTAGTCTTTACCACAGAAATAAATGGCCACAACTTTATTAAATCAATATTAATTCATAATCTTTAACAGATAATTATAGTTATCTCACACACAAAACTACCCACCTCTTCAAATCTCTGATCTGACAGGGTTATAATTAGCTTATTACTGGCCATACATCTGCTAATAACTTTTCCCTCAACCCTGTGAAGTGAATTAAGGAGCGCTAATAAACCATGGCTGTTAATCCATTTATATGTCTTATGCTTTTGTCTAGGCACCAAATTTAAAGATACATTAAAAGGGGGTTTCTCCTTCCTTTCCCCCAAGGTCTTGCTACTCAGCAGCCCCTGGTCACTTGGTGTGGACAAGGATGTCCTCTCGATGTCCTGGCAGATGCCCTCCTCGCCGGGAGCGGGATGCAACGGGAAACTTGGGAAAGCATTTTACAAGCCGAATAAACTCAAGAATTTAGAGAGCAGGTATATTTTTGCCAATACTTTCTCCTTCTCAGCCCCAGTGCCCATGCCTGGCATGAGGCAGAGGGAAGGTTAACAGGCAAGGCTGTGAACCCCAAAAATATCCCATGGGAGGGAATAACGGGCAGGCAGGCAGCAAACACAGGCTCGCTTTCTGCAGCACTTCCAGCACTGCCCTCTCGCACTTCTCCACCACAGAGCGTTGCCAGCACCGGTCATTAGCAATAATGAAAGTGAGATAAGACGCAGTTGGGGGTGGAGGGAAACGTTGATCGAAAACGATGGCCAGTAATAAAGGACAGCAGAGAGGCATCGTGTGATGTGACGAGATAAAAGCAGATGGCTGGCTGCTGCTTCTAATTATAGGTCCCTGCTAACGAAGAGGGCGCTGATTAGACTGACTTTGTCGTAGGACACGCATTTCTAGAAGGATCTGGCACTCG
>NW_009604548.1:50143-57517 GCF_000690535.1 Cariama cristata | reverse complement strand
CCCCCCCCGCCTGCCGGGAACCGCCCCAAAACCTGCTTCCGCCCCATCTCTGCCCCACCACCCGCACCCACACCACCTGATGAGGTTTGCTCCCAGCGTGGGGACAGTGGGGTCCAGGGGGCTGGGGGGATGCCGGGTAAAAGCGGGCAGTGATGCCCCATGTGTTCGGGCTGTGGCGGGACCCCTGAGGTCCACCACCAGCCCAGGGAGGCTCCGCGGTCCGAGCCCCTGAAGACAAAAGGAAGCTCCTTTTGAGTAAGAAATGCAGTTGGGTCTCATGGGTGAATAATTTATGCTGCTTACTGTAATAAGACAGAAAAAAACACATTCAGTTCTAGTTTAATCATATTTTTGGCTATGAGTAAAAGAGTAGAAAATGATGAGGGCTTCCCACAGCAAAGCCAAATGCCTGAGACCGAAACTGGTAGCCAGGCCACTTCTAACCAGAGAGTTGATCTTTTGCATATTTTTGGTTTTGTTGGCACTTCTCCTCCTCCATGGAAGAGATCTGAAGTGTATTTGTAATGACAGCTCTGTCTCTTTCTCATCTGAGCTCAGCCGGCGATGCCGGAGCCTTCCCCGACGGCAGCGAGGATGGGACCTGGCCTCACCCAGCCGCCCGCAGTTTGGTGACAATGCCCCAGCACGCAACCACGCAGGGCGGCCCCTTTCCTGGGGGGCTCGGGTACCCCTTCACCAGCGTTTCAGCCCACGCCATCATTCCGTGCCTTTTCCCCCTTTTCCCACTGTAGCCTTTGGGGACCTGAGGTGGCCCTGGGGCGATAACTCCCACGGGAGGGGATAACCTGCTGGCATCGGGTGCCGAAGGAAGCCTCTCCGTGCTTCCACCCTCCAGCCCCGCAGGGATAGCAGGGTTTGGTTTTCTCCCCCAAAAAGCTGAGCTGAAGTTGGAGCAGATCCGGAGCCCCCTCTTGCCCCTCCAATGCCATCCTCGTAAAACAAAGGCTTCCTCACTTTGCACGTGCTGCTCTGTGCGTGAATTGGGAAATTTTGTTTGTGGAATTTTTTTGGTTTAAGGAACTTGGGATTTTTTGAGACTGGGAAAAACATATTTCCCTCTTCTGTACCCACTTAAACTCCAGTGAGAGCCCGGCTTTGGGATGAAGAAGCATCTTTTAACAAAAGACAGAAGATGTGCAGCCCAAGGAGGAGCCAGAAAAAATGGGGCAAAAATTTTGCAAGCCCTGCAGACAGGAGACAGACGGAGCGGCTGGCAAGCAGCTTGCTGAAATGTGGCAAAATCCTGGGGAAAAAAAAAAACCTCGGCAAAACCAAACCGATGCTTGGGAGTCAGTCTCTAAAAAAAAAATCCAAATATCTTTCAGGCAATGACTTTTTCTGGGTGAAGTCCATGGGAACGAGCCCCATGGCCCTGAATTGATCTTTTTGGTGTGGCTGGAACAGCGCGGAAGAGGCGCACGGAGCGGCGGCCGAGGTGACGCAGGACGGGGACCTGGCACCCAGGTCCCCAAGGGGTGGCAGCTCCCGGCTCGGAGAGCGATACTTGCTTAAATTGGAGAAGCTTTTCAGGAGGGCTCCTGTAGCTACAGGCACCTTCCCAGGGACACGGAGCCGGGCAAGCGCCTGCAAATTCCCCGCACGATGACTGCAGCAATTTCAAGCCTTGCTTATAGAGGAGAAGCAGTTGCCAGGGCATCAACCTTTTGACATCTTAATGAGCAAAGAGTTCAAAAGGAATCTCACCAGCATTTTGGGGTTTTGTTTTTTTTTCCTCCCTTCTCAAAGAATTCAACTTTTCATCTCCCTCCTCCCAAGTACGAGACAGCCAAACAGGGGGATAACAAACGAGCGTCTCGCTTCACCTGAGGAGTTCAAGCCGCAATCATCCAGCTCCTTGTAGCTCCAGAGAGCCGGGAAGCGCCGGCGCGCTGGAGAGGAGATGTAATTAGGTGCAATTCAAGAACAGCTCATCAGCTATATTTAACAGACGGGCCGACGCAAGGAACGCCCCGGGGGGGGGGCGGCGCTGCCGCAGAGCTGCACTCCCCCAGCTCCAGCTCTCCGGCGCTGGACCCAGCAAGAGCCAGTTGTGTTACTGGCTGAAACACTCTTTATTTTGCAATAGTTTTTTTTTAATGGTTGTTTATCCTGTAAATATCTCATCTGAGCAGGACTCTCCAATCCAGTTTTTTTTAGCATTTAGAGTTTTCCGTTCACTGGGATTAAAGATAGTTGAAGGGAGAAGAGCACAATAGCCCCTTTTATCCTAATCTTTCCGCCTGGAACAGATGGGAGAGTCCTGCCGGAGCCCCGATGACGTGCCACGAAGGACGCGGTAACAGAGGAGACACTGTGCCTTCTGCGGAGAGAGGGGAAAAGAGCGTCTGTGTGTGCCCAGTGGGATGGCAGCACCGGTGCCCAGCTCCCACCAGCTCCGCTCCCTCAGCCCGCCGGGCAGGATTAACATGAGGGACCCGGAGGTTTGGGAAGCAGCCGGGAGAGGGGGCACACTGGGGTGGGGGGGCTGCAAGGCTGCTGCGGGTTATGGTGACTCTGACTTGTTCTCAAACCACCATCTCTGCTTTCCACCTCGGCCACCACCGGGCTGGGAGCTGCTGCCCGCAGGGAGGGAGATCTCCCTCGATATCGCTGCCAGACCGAGTCCTCGTCCCAAATAACACCCATAGACGAGGCACAGAGACGTTCAGGCACCAGCCATGGCCTGCAGAGGAGCTGTGGGCGATGCTGAACCCGGGCTTGCCTGTCCAGGAAGACCTCCTAAATACACCGACTGTATCGAGGTACCCGCTTAACTACAAAACTCATTGAAGTAACCACTGAAGCTCCCTGGAGGAACACTTCATTTTTCTCATTAATGAAAGTCATCAAGCGGATGGCAAATTTATGTGTCAGACTTTGGTGATGCCTCCCCAGCCATCAGATGCCAAAAGATGGAACTGATGCTTACCAGCAAGCTGCAAGCAGCAAACCATGCTGGTGCTCTGCCCAGCAAAACCCTCCCATTCCCTACAGCGACCGCCACAAGTTCAAGGACACGCTGACCAAAAGAGACACCAAAATGCCCAGGGCAGAGTCCTCCGGCCCGCAGGGATGGGTGTGCGCCTCCAACAAGGCTGGAGCCAAAGCAGGCGAGTCCGTGGAAAGCAGGGCATGCTTCCCTCCGCCGGGAGGGATAAAAGCCATGATGGAGGTGCAGGCTCTGCTCCGGCTCACGCTAGGCTCCTTGCGACCAGAGGGTAAAGAGCTACTTATGCTGCAACAGAAAAGCCAGGAGACAGCGGAGTGCTATAAATAGAGCATATAAACTTTCAACTGACAAGGCTCTGATTTTGTTATTGTAAAAAAAAAAAAAAAAGAAAGAAAAAAAGAGAGGGAGAAAAAGTGCCTAGATGGAGCTGACAAAGAGGGAAAAACATGCAGAATACAGGTTTGTTCCCAGTAACGCGCTTATTATAAGTCAGATGTAGTTAGAGCTATTACTTTAGCTTCAAATGAATGGAAGGAGAATAAATCTGCCTTTGTGCAAGGCTGCCTGCAAATAGCATCTCCCTCTAGCAAACCTGCAATTGTGTTTGCATGAGACATTTGTTAGAATAAATGCAATTTAAAAAGAAAAACAGTTCACACCTACGGCAAGGGAAGGTTGGTGGTATGAATGGCAACTGGCGGAGGAGGAGGACGAAACAAAACAGGCTTCGTTGGCAGGGAGGCAAAACCTGCAGCACTGGAAGGCGCTCTTCTGGGGTGGCTGGAATGATGGAGATCCTGTGAAGGATGGAGATCCACCCTCAGTCCCTGTCCCCACGCGTTACATCTTTGCACCAATCACCCCAAACTGCTGAGCCAGTTTCAACCATTTTCCCACTTTCTGTCCCCAAAGGATGGTGTGATTAAACACAGGTTTTCTAGGGAAAGGATGAGGCATGCTGGAGGTGGGGAGGAAGCATCTTCCCCCTGCTGTGAGCAGTCACAGCATCACAGCCCCTGGGACCAAACCCTGAGGTTTGCCCTGCATCCGTGCAGCCAGGGCACCACGGGGATGGGCGTCCCAGCGGGTCCTGGTGCGCTGCAGCTGCACAGACACCAACGCTTCATCAGCAAGGAACACATCCTTTAGCTTCCTCTTTGTGAGCCGGATGAAAAAGAAAAGCACTTCCTTAGACGTTTTCGATTTTGCGTCTCGTATTCCTAAATAACTTTCCCAAGGTATTGAAAGTGCTTGTGAGTGGTTTTTTTGCTATTTAAACAAATAGAGTTTTTTCCTCCCAGAGCCCGTCACCACCCTGTTCTGACCTCCACCCTGCCCAGCTGCAGCAAGTTCGGGGAGGGGACCTGCAGGGGTGGCACCTCTGGGGGCTGCTTGGCACCTTGTGATACCCCCAGGCACGGCCGTGGCCGCTGGCACTGCTCCCCCCGAGCGGCAACGCGATGGATGGACCATGGCTTTCGCCTGGGAAATGCAGCATCTCACTTGGGCGACAGCCTAAAGAAGAGGGGACAAAACCCCTCCTGCCGCGTTCTGTTATTTTTAATATTATTCCCATTGAATTTATAGGAGTAAATGTCTGGGAAAATGACTTTACCTCTTCTTCCTTCATAAATTTTTAATAGGGCAGAAATAGAACCAAAAGGGACTAAAAAAAAATAAAAAATATGCGTTAGCGTCAAACTCTGGCTCTATTCATAATTAATTATACTTTCAGGGGGAGGGGAAAAAAAGAGGAAACATAATTACAAGCTTCTAGTGAGAACATTCATTATCATGCTAATGCAGAAATCAGTACTGCTGCGCCTGTGTGTGTGTGTGCGCGCGCTCGGTCTAATTACTCCGCAGTGATGTGTGTCATTCGCACATTTACCTCAGTGCTGCACGGGATTTTAAAGTCAAAGTTAAAAATGAGGAGATTAATCGCAGCCTGGATGGATGGGGATTGGGACCGGCCGGCGCCGGAGGGATGCTGCACCCCCGGGAAGGCGAGGGGCTGAGTTTTGTCCCGTGTTTCTCAGACAGCTCCTTGGACATCCCAGCCAAGGTGCCTGTTAGTGAGTAACATCCCAGCTTCAATATTTTGGGCTGACAAACCACTGCAGGGGTGTTAGGAGGCATTTGAAGGTGTGAAGAGCAGTGCACGCCAGGGGAGGGAGGAACAAGCCAGGCTGGGGGAGGAAAGAGTCCAGCAAAAGGTGAAAGTGGGGAAAAACAAGGCAATAGTTCAACTACTCAGTGCCGAACAAGCTCCTGAATTTGCCATGCCAAGGAGATGCTCACCTCGCAAAGCAGATCCCCAGCATCCGCCCCAGGAGAAGCATTTGGGCTCAGCCAGGCTGCAAAACTACATTGATGTTGCCAGCAATAGGGTGGGTTTTTTTCTTTTTTATCCTGTTCCATTAAGCACAACCGATGCCAGCGCTGAGGCTGGCAGCGTGCCCCAGCACAGGACCCAACTGCCCGGCTGCCCCCCAGCATCCATGTGAAAAAACAGCTGGGAACCAGGGAAAAACATCTTCCTCAGCATCACAGACCTGACCCCAGGGGCCTGACAGTGCCCGGCGGGGTCAGGCATGGGGCCAAGCCTGGGTGCACCCTGCTTTTGTTGGACACTTGAAGCTCCAGTTGAAATGGGGGAGGAAAACCACAAGCTTGGATCCACGGCTCGAACATCAGGTTCAGTCCCAGACATGTTTATAGACATGAGTTATCTTAATTATATTAAACCTAAGTTAGGCATCTGCACAATCTGAGCATTTCTGTGGAATAATTAAACGGATCTCCCATTATTTCTCGAGCTGCCAAGCAAGTGCCCTACTTTTATAAGTCAGAGCACTGCATTTCCCCAGCCATAAATCCTCCTGCAGACTGGAGGAGCCAGAGCCCGGCAGGCAGAGCGGAGCCGAGGGGAGACGGAGCGGTGCCCGGCCACCCAGCCCTCCTGGATGTCTTAAGAGCCTTAGAGCAAAAAAGCCGTAAGAGCTGTGCCACCTCATGTTCTTGCCTGCAGCAGTCAGCTGGGGAGAGGGCGATGACGGGGAGCAGGAGAAACCTGGGGCCAGGAGCAGCCAGTGCTGCAAAAAAGGCTTAAGGAGGGGAATAGGTGGAGCTGAGTGTCAGTGCGGTGCCGTCTCTACTTCAATAATCCTCTGCTTGGAAGAGGAGGACAGTGATAATTGAAGCAAAATCATCATTACCCTTGCTCACGTGGGAAAAGCAACTCTTGTAGCAAATTGGAAGGAGAAAAGATGGAGCTAGGGATGAATGCTGTGGGATTTGCCATGTCCCTGCCTGTCCGGGGACCCTTACAAGCACCTTGTTCCCAAAATATCCTCCTATGCAGAACAAAAAACCCCTCCTGGGCACTGGCAGGGTCTGGGCTGTCTGCTGGGCATCGCAGGTCCTGAGTTGCGGTGATACTTCTGGAGAGCTGCCGAAAAGGGCCGACAAAACTTCCTCGGAAAAACCCACTCCCCAGGCGTGCCGGGTCTGCCAGACCTCCGACCTGGGGACACCGAGGGGGAATTACGGTCCTAAAAACCAACGGCTGCTCCGGCACCCACAAGCCTGTGTTCAAGTACCTTGGAGAATCCCCAGCAAAGGCGCATCCAACACCTTCAAAATTAACCAGTTTTTCTTGGTGTAAAAGCAGCTGCTGGCGCAATGGGCTGAGCCCATTAAATTTAAGTGGGAAAGCACTAAAAAAAAATGGGATTGTTTGCACAAAGAGCCACCATCACCCACGCGTGACAGAAGCTCCCCACCCAAAGATGCTCCGCTAGCAGCACCAAGACCCTGCTGTCAGTGTGGAGGGTGGGAAGCAGGGAAAGTTAATGCCTGGAGTCCCCAGGATAAGGTCAGAGATCTATTTCTTTCCAAAGGTGGGCTCTGTGCAACATCTGGGAGCCATTCCCCTTCAGGTGGGCTCGGGCAGCCGGGCAAGGGGCCCCTCTGGCCTCACTCGAGCTCCAGCTGTGCCTAATCCCAACATTTAGGGTTGCCTGCGACACTCGCCGACCCACGCCAGCCCCGGACAAATGGACCACGTGGTGTTTTCAGCCTGTGCCCGAGCTTGGGGCTATTTGGGAACCTGGAGTGTAATTGCTCTGCAGAGTCTGCCAGCTGCTTTAAAAATATCCACCCCACCTCAGCACTCCCATTTTTATTCAAAAATGTGTTTGGGAGGTGGAGGTTAAGACTAGCACCAGGTGCCGTGGCCTTGAAATGAGGTGCTGCAGGGAAAATAAAGGGAAAACGGGACAATTTGGCCATCTCCACAGCATCGTGCAAGCAGCGGGGTGCTCGGCATGGAGCGTGGGCGGTGCTCACACACCCGCCTGGTCCTGGGGCTCGGTGTCACAACGGCTCCGCCGCAATCCCAA
>NW_009604548.1:43670-50117 GCF_000690535.1 Cariama cristata | reverse complement strand
GGCACTTTCCCAAGCCATAAAGCAGATCACGGGTTTTATGTGAGGGTCTAAAATGAGTTATCACACAAGGGAGAGACAAGCTTAGCATGCCCCCCTCCCCGAAAGCCCTGCCTCGGCAGATAAAAGGGCCTCACTGCTCCTCGAAATGATGAAATCGAAGCCAAATCCCCTGAAAGAAAACAGATGACCTCTTGTTCTGGGAACAGCTACAGTCCCTCCCTTTAACTTCACCACCGCCGCAGCCCTGCCCAAATGGAAAGCAGTAAGCCATGACGCGAGCATCCGTGTCCCAGCCCTGGGGGAGAGGGATGGGAGCGCTTCCCACCCGGCCCCTAACGAAGGGCCTCGTTAGGGCTAAGGGGGCCGGGGCTCACGCACTCACCTGCCCGGGCTGCCTGCCTTCCCCGGTGTGTTTTTGCAGGGTCGATATTTGCTCTCTGCCGGTGCAGGCTGATGTTTTAAGCCCTTGGCGCAGCCCCGGGTGCCCACAGGAGTCATGTTTTCACGCAGAAAGGTCCCACCGAGCATCTCTCTTCTCCACCAAAATGTTGGTGGCTGCAGAGTTTGGCATTTCAACACCCACATTTCATGCAAAGCGAATGCAGCCCAGGCCACACTTCCAAGTTTTTTTTGCATTTATAACCGACCAATGGGAGAATAAAACCAGATTGCGCACGCACTTTTTAGAGACGTTTTACGATGCAGGAAAATAGCCCTAAAGCTTTTCCCAAAAGTCTCCCTGACGCGGTTCGGGAACAGCCAGCCAGGGACGGTCTGGCCATGCCAGGGGACCCCTATCTTCTGGGCATCCCCATCCTCTGCCCTCCCCGCGAAGGCGGTGGGAGCAGTTAGCTTTCCACTGAGAAAACTTTGCTACTGAGAAAAGGTGTTGGGCATAACTCCCAAAATCCGGGCTCATGGTGGGTTTTCATAGGACTGGTCGCTGCCAGTACAAGGATGCTGTGCCCATGCTGCGCCTCCCCTGCGGGCAAAGGCAGCATCCGTCCTGGCGCGGGGTCCTGCCGCAGCCGCCTCCGTGCCCAGGAAAATGCCGTAATTATGAGGGCATGGACAGCTCAGTTTTGCAAACTCTTTTTTTTCCTTACACTTTCTCCATCTGTATCGAATAGCAGAGCTATGAATATTCAAGAGAAAAATGTGTTAAAAATTGGTGACATTTTCAGGATTGGCTCGCACTAGCCAGAGAACGTCATTCACAGTAATTACAAATAAAATCCACAGCCTTTCACAGATGACAACAAATCCAAATGGCCTTTTTACACAGTGAAAATATTAGCCTTAACACTTTTTTTTTCCAAATATCTTCCAACCAGTTGCTGCTTTCACAGGCACCTCTGAGCGAGCCGATTTCGGAAAAACTTCTCCCATCGTGGTTGCGTTCGCTGCCTTGGACAGAAAATGAATAGCACTTTTTTTTTCCTCCCTCTCGTTTGAGAGTTTTCTTGGTAGGGATGAGACCATGAAACAGAAGGTTGCCTAAATGAAATTATTAACCCAGAGAAACCACTAAAGGAACTTGATTAATTTGCCAAGTAACAGAGCCCGGTTTGTTCTTTTAGGCAACACATCTTAAAGTAATTGAATCACCCCCTGAAAAAAAAAAAACAGTAGATGATTGAGCCCTGAGGTACACTCGTTCACTATCCTTAATAAATCTCTCTTTATGAAGGAAGTAGTATGCTTTTCTCATCAGAAACCTGTTAATTTTTTCCTCTTTTAAGTAATTGAATACAAAGTTCAAAATCTATCTGCAGCATCCTTTAAGAAAAAAAAAATTCAAAGGTTTATCTCCTATTTCATCTCAGCAAGTTAATTATGCTCTCATAATTGAGTTAAACCAGCAGGTTATTAAAAATACCACAGGATCATTTTTATTTTTTTTTAATGAAGTACCACGAGCCCGAAGTCTTTGGCAGAACCAAGTATCCCAAGACCTGCATCGTGCCCTGCGCTCTGCAGGAGGTGCCCAGGATGGACCACTCCAACCTCACTTAATTTAAGAAAAGTGGCTGGGTGGGTGTTTTTCCTCCTTTTTCTGAAGCAGGAGGATGGGCCCATCCTCAGTCACATTATCGTAGCCCCTGCCGGAGCTGCAGGGCGGCTCAGCATGTCCACAGGCATGTCTGCAGCCCGACGGCGGCTTGCTGAAGGCAACAGTGCATCTCCCCTCCATCTCAGGACAAGCAGCTCTGGCTGTACAGCCTCCCACCACGGAATAGCGTCACAGAATGACAGACTGGTTTGGTTGGAAAAGACCTTAAAGACCACTGAGTTCCAACCCCCTGACACGGGCAGGGACACCTCCCACCAGACCAGGTTGCTCGAAGCCCCATCCAACCTGGCCTTGAACACTTCCAGGGATGGGGCATCCACAGCTTCTCTGGGCAACCTCTGCCACTGCCTCACCACCCTCATTGTAAAAAATTTCTTCCTTCTATCTAGTCTGAATCTACCTGCTTTTAGTTTAAAACCATTACCCCTTGTCTTATCACCCTGTTCTCATAGGAGAGAACATAACCGAGATCTCGTTGACTGTTCTCTGAGAAACCTATTTGAGCTTTGTCATGCCCTGGGATGGAGAAGGAGTGCCCAATGCTCCACCAGAACGTGCATGGTGCTTCCAACTCAAGTATATTTCCAATCAGCATTTTGCTTCAAATTTTACCCATTCAACTAATTCCACTAATTCTAGGGAATTACAGAAATAATTGCTATTTTCCAATAGATACAGGCCTGCCTCTCGAGACAGGAAAAAAAAAAAAGGAAAAAAAAAACCACCTCAATGAAGCACTGTTTAAGGAAAGTCAAAATAAGCTATTTCTGTCTCCTCATTTGCAATTAACTTCAGAGCATAACACAGTGGGAGGTGGTTCATGGGAAAAGTACAACTTCATTGTAATCCTCCCTCCTTTTAAGTGGAAAGATCGGCGGCGATAGATGTGCCCAGGCAGCTGCTGTCCTTGCCAAGGCGCAGCCGCCCCGCTCCCACCGGGCAGAGGCGAGGGCAGCGAGAGCTGCTGGCCCCACGCTGCATCCCTGTGTTGCTGCCCCGGCAGGGTGCTAGGGTGGCAGCTGGGCTTCCTCTGACTGCCTGCGGTCACCGCCTGCACCATTGTGGTCCTGCGTGAGATGCTCCATCCCCGTCCTCACCCCCATCCCCAGCTGAACGCAGATCCCACACTACAGCCCCCAGGAGAGACCTTCCCAAAGCAGTGGGAGGAAAGGGATGAAAGGCTGGTGGCAGCCTGGAAGAGCAACCGTCTTCTCCGGGAAAAACAGGAGTTGGTTCTCATTGGGTTGGAGCTGGTGGAGCAAGCACACAGCAGGGTGAGAGGATGGAGCTGTCCTCTTCTCGCTGGGCTGAGCATTGCCTAAAAAAAAGGGCTGGTTGTTATTATCATCCACGTTTGTTGGCTTTTTTAAATTAAATCAGGATCTTTCTGCAGTAATGTCCTTTTCTTCGTCCCCACCGATTACAGCACCACCACGAGCAGAGCTGGCCCAGCAGCACGTCCTTCCCTGCAGAGCTCTGGGTACCCCTTGCAGCAGGGTCCCAGCAGGACTTTTGCTCAGTGGGGCACTTCAACACCACTTTGCCTTGCATCAGACCTGCTTCACCCAAAAAAACCTCTCTGCTTGTGGGCGTTTCAGCCACGTTCCCAAAAAACCCACGCCAAGCAACGGTTTGGAGGCAAGAGGGACCTGAAAGAGCCGGTTCTCCTGCATTATCTGGCAGGGCTGGGAGCTTTTCCCTGCCCTCCATGCAAATGTTCCCTGGAGGAGAAGGCCCAGACCCAGCCATACACTGGGAACCTCCTGCCAGCCTCTGCCCGGAGACAGAGAATCGAGACTGCGAGGAGGACGCCCATCATGTGCCTCGCCTGACTTTTGGGTTGTGGGTTGGTTGCGAACCAGCAAGGGAGCACAACGTGCAGCTGAGAGCCCCGGTGCCTGTTAGCAGAGACGGCACCCGGCTGGCTCCTGCACCCTGGTCCTGCTGCAAGCAAGAGCCAAAACTTGGTGCCACGGTGGGCTCTATCCTCAGACTCCCTCTCCAGCGCCTGGTGACCTTGGCTGGAGAGGAGGGTGCTCCGTCCTCCAGCAAGCACTTCCCATCCTTTGCCCTACAATATTAAAAGCACCGCTGACATGGCGACCTGCTGATTGTGCATTAAATATTCACCTACATGATACTTTCTTTGAAGAATTTTCCTTTTAACTGTTCTATTTTCATCGCTGTCCTCATCTCTCCGTAACGCTCCATCTTCTGCTAAAGTATCATCTTCAGATTTTGTTCCCAATTAATATTTCTATGGCAACTGCATTTAATTTTGAAGTGGTAGCACTTGCTCTGCATGGGGACCGGATCTTCTTCCCCACATCACAGCTCTGTGCTTGCGATGGACATTTATGCCGTTGTGTTTGTTTTCAAAAGCCATGGTTCTCTGGAGCAGCTTCACCTGCTTGCGCAGCCTTGGTGCCCCTGCCTTGCCCTCTCGATGCCAGCCTGGGCACAGCCAGCGTGTGGGTCCAGGCAAGGCTGAGCTCAAGCCCATCCATCATCTTGCGACCCCTTATCACCGAGGGCCTTTATTGGCTACAGCAGAGGGTAAAGCACAAATATTTGGGAAACACACTCAGCAGGATTGAGATTTGGGGAGCGTAACAGACACACGTGGTACACCCAGGGGACTGGCGGGCTCCCCAAGCAGGACAGCCAACACACTACAAAACAAGAAGTGGTCGGGAATGCAGGAGGTGGCAGAAGGAACTGCTGGTTTTGGAAACCCAGCCTCACCTCGTGCCCAGCTCCAGATGATGACCAGTGCTGGGTGGAGAGCTTTTGCCCTGACACCCCGAGCTGTGAACCCAGTGTGATGGGGTGCAGACACCTCCCTGGCTCCTGTGGCCACCTGGCACTCCCCAAAGTGATGGGGAAGGCACCCACCTGTGTCCCCGTGTGCGTCTCCTCTCTATTCAAAAGGGAGAAGCAATCCATGAAGGTGACCAGCAGCAGTGGGATGGGGACATCCCCCCAGCTCAACGCCACCAACTGCAACCCGGGACCCTCCCGTGGGCTCTGTGCTGGCAGGAGGTTAAAATAAGCCTGGGTTATGTCCCGGAATGAGAAGTATTTGTGTGTGCTGGCTTCCCTGACATGGCTGCCTTCTGGTCTGCGCTGAAACCTTGCAGGCATCTCTGGAATGACAGAAATGCTGAACGGTCCTGTTAACGGGGTTTTGCATCCGTCAGCACAGCTCGGCTTGTTTGTGTGGAGGAACCTGTCCAAGATCTGGCTCCGGGGGTGCTGGCAGCCTGACAGATGTAAAGCTGGGCTCTTGCATGTATAACACGAGTTCAGAGATTAAGCTGTATAAATCCACCTTCAAAATCATTTTGTTCTGAGCCAACACCCCTGCCGTCACCAATTCCCTCCCAGGCACTGTGAGAGCAGTTCCTCTTCACGCGTGGGGACGATACGTGCACAGAGGCCCCTCTGTCACAGAGCTGTTCCTCCAGCAAAGATCCACCAGGGATGGCCAGAGGGATGCACTGGGATGTGGGTACAGTAAGTGCACATCCCTCCTGGCGCATGAGCTCAAACTAAAAGAGGGTGGATTCAGACTAGATAGAAGGAAGTAATTTTTCACAATGAGGGTGGTGAAACACTGGCAGAGGTTGCCCAGAGAGGTGGTAGATGCCCCATCCCTGGAAACATTCAAGGTCAGGTTGGACGGGGCTCTGAGCAACCTGATCTAGTGAAAGATGTCGCTGTTCATTGCAGGGGAGTTGGACTGGATGGCCTTTAAAGGTCCCTTCCAACCCAAAGCATTCTATGATTCTACAAAACACACACCCAAGGAGCTTATTTTGCACCCTTTGGTGTCCCCCACTGAAATGGTCACTGCCGACATGGACCAGAGCTTTCATTCAACGAGCAGAGCGAGCAGGAGGCTGCAGAGGACGTTGGTGCTCATGTTCTGCCTACCCTGGGCAAGGGACATCATGGCTTGTGTCTCTTTACTGTGTGCGGGCTGCTTTCTGCAGCAGTTTGGGGCATCTCTGCAGTTGCACCATCCCTGGCAATGCACGTTTCCGTGTTTCTCTTCTTCCCAAACCATCTCAGACACCCCCAGGGGATATTCTGGGGGTTGCTCTGGTTTTGGCCCTGCATGTAAAGTCAGCATTCAGCTTTCTGATCCCAGACTCTGTTCCCTGCAAGGTGACCGACTGAATTCCTGCCTTCACCTGGAGCCTCGCAGGGATGCCCTCCCGCCCGCTGTCCCCACCGTGCCACCGCTGCCCAGCAAAGTGCCACCAGCGGCACAAGCGCACCCGCTGTAGGTTTGGTTTTACAAAGGCCTCCCAGGCAGGCTCTGCTCACAATATCGACATTATTCCACATTCAAATGAGGGAACCACAGA
>NW_009604548.1:39460-43636 GCF_000690535.1 Cariama cristata | reverse complement strand
CCGGCGCTGCGTGGGGCTGCCCCCCAGCCGCTCGGCCACCGGCAGGACTCCTCCAGTGCTCACATGAGCACCGGATTCCTCCTGAAACTCGCTTCCCAGGATGGGCACATACTGTGAATGAAATTTGGGACTTGGATTTCTTTTCTCGGCCAGTTGGGCCGCCCTGCGGTGGTGGCATGAACATGATTTTTTATTGAGCTCACAAAGGGAAGGCAACGCTCCTGGCCGCTGCCTTTCCCTGAAGATGCTGTTACCCAAATGAGCCAAAAAAGATGCAAACTCTGGAGAGGAACAGGTTCCCCCTCTGCACCAGTTAAGCGTGTTTTTCCCCACCCCATCCTGCACCGCCAGCCAGAGAGATGCCTTGCAATGCCCGTGCCAAGATGTTGGCTACGGATCCCACCTCACCTTTCCTGTGAAATAATTACTCCTATTGCAATAACACAATGACACCCTACTCCAAATCAGCTCCCCCCATTGCAAGGCTCCACGTGCCTTGAAGACAAGCAGGAGCTACGCTGACACAGCCTGGGGCATGGTGACAGGCAAGGGACAGCATTTGGAGAGTGCAGGGCAGGGTCACTCCCCGACACGAGCTCCCCTCTCCTCCCTCTAACGCTGCAGTGAAGCTGGGAGCTCTGCGGTGCAATTGCTGCCGTCCCTGAAACGCTAACTGCCCTTCTCATCAAATTACTCGGCTCAGCGGTGAAGGGTTGCTGCCCTGCCACAGCCTTCCAGAGCAATGCGCGCTTGCCAGCTCTTTGGCTTGGGGAAGGTTATTAATGCCTTTCTCGGGCTGCCGGGCAGGCTGGTAGCAGCACACGTCCTCCGGACACGGCACCACGGCCGAGCACATCCCGCGTCAGAAGCTGCGGTGCAGCCAGCGCATGGCAGGGAGCGTGCCGCAGCACCCTTTCCCCGTCACCTCTCGTTAACTTGAAGCAACTGTTCTTACGGCTCGGTCGGTCGGGAGCTCGCCAAGTCTGTACACCCAATGTCATCTTGAAAACGCAAGCGCCGTCCTCCCCCAGGGCTCCTTGTCAGGACATCTCTCTGGATGCACGGGGAAGGCAAGTGCAAACAGAGGCAGCTCATCACTGACATGATGTGGTTTTATCTGGTGTATTTTCAAGCGTGACCCATCCCTCCCAAGCTTCCCAGTGCATCCGTGCCCTGATGTCTCTGCTCCTGCTCACATCTGGATCACCACAGCCACAGCTTTCCCATCCGGCAGCCCGGCACTGGCCCCATGTCCTGGGGTTGGGTTTTCACCTCCCAGCCTCTCCCACGGGTTGATCGGGGTTGGGGACCGCGGTGACACCCGGCTCCGTGCTGGCAGTGCCCAATGGAGGCTGTGCCGCAGGAAACCCTTTTAAACAACCGAGGCACCTCCCAAAACCAGTCTGACCCCTGTACATCCGTCTTGCCTGTCACACCATCCCGGTGAGCACCCGGGGATGGTAAATCACAAGCGAGCTCAGAAAACCCAGTTTGTGCACTGAAACCTTCCTCTACGCCTGTGCTGGCCATGAAACACAGCACCAATAATAACAGGCACCAGCTTTCTTTTTAACCTGAGATGCTTAAGAGTGATCAGCAAATTTGAGAGGCCAATTAAGGAAAATCAGCACTTCATTAGTTTCCTGAAATGCAGCCACCGCTGGAATGAGAGACAGCAGAGCTCAGCACAGTGCTGACCCTCAGTGAAATGCAGAGGAGAAAAATGTTCCAGCCACTGTGAGCTACAGAGAGAGAGAAATCATGGTGCCTTACTGAGATGCCATGGGACTGCGAGTGTCGGAAGAGGTCAGGAGTCCCTTGCTGGCCGGACACGGTGTCCCCAGGGCCCTGCTGGCTCCCATGCTGCAGACCAGCACTAGGAGCTGGGGGGGGGGAAACACAAAAAGGCACGGCTTATTTAACGGTGTAAAATGCTTCCCCATCATTTGTGCAGGCTGGCTCCACTCCATCAGGTGAGCTCATTCTCCATCCCACTTCCAAACCGCTGTGTCGTGGCCCCAGCGCTGGGAGCTGGCAGAGGCACCGTGCCATCAGCACCAGTTAACCCCAGCCCAGCACCCAGCTCCGGGCATCAGGAACTCCATCTTCTGCAGCAGGTGAAAGGGAAAACCCTGAGGTTAAGACTTGGCAGTGAAGTGAGATACTTCTCCCTTCCCTGCATCCCTTCCCTGGGTTATGGTAATGCTTTGTTTTTAAGACAGCCTTACAAAAACAGCATGAAAATTTAATCGCCCCAGCACAAAATCTAGTAGCTGCTCTTCACATGCACTTCACTGCGATTTATTCTTCTGCTCAAGGCTACAAGCTCACCACCGGCTTACGGCAGCTCAGCTGTCCCCAAGGGAAAGCAGCACCTGCACCAGCCCAGCCGTTCCCCCGGCCGTTCCCGGGACAGCGGCACTGGGCTGCTCTGGTCCTCTGTGCTGCTGAGAAAAGGTGACTGAGCAGCTCCAGTGTCACCCGCGTAGAGGGGCTTTAGGTGCAAAGAGCTTTTTACATCTCTGTGAATATGGCTGTGAGTGCAGCAGGGGTCTGGAAGAGCATGTAGCATCTTTGTGGGCCCGGACTGCCCCGGGACGGTGGCATTTCCCGGGCAGTGGTCCCTGCAAGGCCCCACGGATCACTGCCATCAGCTGCAAGGAAAAACTTCTCTGTGGAAACTGAACGTGCACGGTGAGATTCCCAGCGCTGCAGGTGATGGGCTTTGGCTCTTTAACCTTCCTCTGGACTTAGGCTCAAGGAAAGCTGTGACATTTATTGCGAGAATATCCTTTGGTGAAAACCAGAGACCCCGATTCTGTTAACAATTTGGTAAGGAATTAATGACTTTTTCCAGTAGAAAAGAAATTGTGAAACTCTCCCGGGAGCTCCTGATTCGACACAAACAATCTGTCAAGTCAAGTCGACTGCAGTCTGGCCGCTCGGGGTCTCGCACAGGCTGAGCTCATCACCAGCCTAATGAGCAATAAATAAGAAACCGGGAGGATGATAGCAGACGCCAGGGATGAGTCGAGGGTCTCTGGCTCCATCGATACCCCTTGGCGAGAAGATCCAAGAAGGGGGGAGATGCAGGTTTGCAGGAGCTCAGTGTGTTGGATGACAGGTTTCTTTAAGATATCAAGAATATCAATATCAATATTCTTTAAAATATCAAGAAACCCCATGGTAAAGGTGGAGGTGCCGTCGTCCTTCAAAAGGTGGACTGCAGCACCTCCAAACCCAGCCCCACATAGTGAGTCGCTCCACTTTAGCACGGACATCCCTGGCCACCGTCGACAATAATATCAGGAAAGAAAAGATGCTTAAAGTGACTAATAGCTGGGGCTAAAGGAGAGATGATCATTATCCAAATTGCCTGCTCCTCAGAGAGAGCTGGGCAAACTTCCAGGGATGCAGTGGTTCCCATTTCCCTGGGCGGTCAGAGGATGCTGTGTGCTCCCCTGAGCCAGACGGCTCCGTGGTGGCACGGGGGTGTGGGGGTGAAGGGCTGAGGACCTCCACGGAGTAACACCCCATGGGATCCCCACAAAACAAGAGACACCCTGGGAGAGGCTTTCTGGACTCAGAAGAGGGTTGCAGCTCATTGCAATTCCTCAGCAGCATCTTGGTTACGTTAGGACAGAGCGAGAGCTCGAGGGTGCTGTGAAGCCGAATGCCCAGCTTATAAACAGGGACATAAATGCTTATTTCTTGAGAAGATCCGCTATCGTGTCAGTCCCCACATCCCAAGACCCCTGATTTATAGTTAGAAAGTTTGCATTGACTGTGCTCAGAATCATTATGCTACAAACCATACACTAATTATGGTGCCCTGGGCAACAACGTTAATCCAAAGAGCATAAAATTATAATGACTTTCTTGGCATAATTAGACCAAACAAGATAAACAGTCCAAATAGCAACTGCAGCTTTGGTGCATTTACAGTCCCAGCTCAATCCATTCCAGGGCTGCAGGACGGGGCGGGGGGGACGGGGGCAGTGGCAGAAGGGACATCCCGAGGGCAGGGGGGTCGTGGAGCATCGCTGACCCGACCCCGCAGCGCCCACGGGAGCTCGCACTGAGCCCAGCGTGGAGCTATCGCATGGCAGCAGGGATGCTCCCACCTCTCACATCAAGCAGAGCTACCCCATGGTCCAGCATTTCCCCAGCCACCGC
>NW_009604548.1:38566-39424 GCF_000690535.1 Cariama cristata | reverse complement strand
CAGCCACTGCCACCACCACGCTGCACATCCCTCCTGCCCAAACCACTGCGTGTCCCCGAGGACACACATCCCAGCACGCAAACCCGGACCAAAACTCCCATCGCACACGGCAGGCAGGGCTTGCCCTGTCTGCTGAGTTCAGCCTCGGGTCCCCGTGCCCCTGGCCAGCCCCATGCCAAGGGGCCAGTGGCTGAGCCCTGCGTCCAGGGAATTGGCCTCAGGCAGGGTCAGAGGAGCCGTTTCCAAAAGCACGGCTTAAGCATAATGCTCATTTTATCTGCCTCTTTCTTTATTTCTTGCTGACTGGGAAGTGCAATACAAAAGCTAATTATTTGATAAAAGCTTTGGGCAGGGTATTAATGAGCCAGACTTCTAAGCAGATTTCTAAACCTCTTTTCTGTCTCCGACTGCAGAGCGGAGGTCGCCGCGGCACAGGGCCCCTTTCACGCGCGGCTGCGGCTGGCCCCGCCCCCGGGGGTGGCAGTGCATGGGGACAGGCATGCCGAGCCTCCACTGCAGTGGCAAAGGGCCGTTAGCCCTTTTTTCTCCCTCCTGGAGGAACGCCGGTTATTCCTAGTGCCAAGGTCTGGAAGAAGAGAGTGGGAAAACGATGGGGACGCAGTTCAGCAGCCGAGCTGCGAATGTGATCGCCTGCAAACAGCAGTGCCCCACTGCAGCACAACAGGGCCTCTCCATACATAACCCATAAGGCCATATACATTTAGCAGGGCCATATATATTTAGCAAGGTCATATGCATTTAGCAGGAGTGAAGGTGACCAGGAGGGTGCTGCGATGCCGAGGAGGTGCAGTCACGGCGAGCATTGCCCTGTGCGAGAGCATCAGCAAACACGGGGCA
>NW_009604548.1:31058-38488 GCF_000690535.1 Cariama cristata | reverse complement strand
TGGGGGGGCCCCACGACCCGCTTCTAACCCAACAGACCCAGGAGGAACATCAGCATCTCCTTCCCAGACCCCATCCAGAGGTTTAAAGCTGTTCACAGCCTCTCACCAAGACAAGCCTTTGGACTCATCACGTCCCTGTTTCCTGGAAGCCGTTATTTTGCCAGACTACCCAGAAAACAAAAAGAGCCAGCTCAGTGCTGGCATCCCCTCTGATGTGCCCGAACTGCTGCCCTCGGGTACAAGCAGAAGCCCCCCAGCAGCTCAGAGCCTGTGGTGAGGGCAGGGGGCACACGGGGTGCTGGAGTCGCTTTCCAGGCCAGAACCCCCCATTTTGGCACCCCAACTGACCTCCCCCCAGGCCAGAACCCCCCACTTTGGCACCCCAACTGACCTCCCCCGCAGCCGGGCCAGCGGGGCTTTCCTCTCCCTCCCTCCCCGCTGCCTCCATCACCCACGGGCTTTATGGGCACCAGCCAGAGCTATTCCCCTATAACCTGCTGTTAAATCCAGCCATAAATCCCAGCTTCCAGCTCATTTCTGCCACTCCAGGCGACACCCTCGAGACGAAATGTTGCTCATATTTGTGGCCATGCTCAGCAAAAAAAGGTCAGACCAAAAGGATGTGGCTGGAAGCCCCAAGGAGGGGATCCCACCCCTCCTCCCCAGGCTCTCCTCGGGTGCTTTCAGCCCACAACTGGTGTCAAAACCCACCAGGAAGCCTCATCTATCTTTTTTTGGGGAAAATTAAATAAACCCATCTCTTTTGTTCCTGTCGGTTCGTCTCCGCTCGAGGCTGGGGAAGCCAGCCCTTGTGGCAAACCCACCTCCCACCCACTCAGGGCAATGAAACCACTCAAACATTTCAAAAACAGCACATTAGTTGGTACATTTTGTAATCACAATGTAATGGAGACTATCTCCGGGCAGGTAAGAGATTAGGAAGATAAATGACATCTATAAAGGGCATTTTAGCCCAAAGTGATTTTAAATAAATGCAAATGGGAGGGTTTGGGGGGGGGAGGGGGCAGATCGGCAGGTGATGGGGCTGCCCACAGGCAGGGCTTGGCCATCGGGGTTTCATGGGGGACATCGGCCATTGCTCCCGGGCTGCTGGAGGGGTCTGAACAGTTTCCCCCTCAGTAGCCCAACCAGTGGGCCAAAAATGACTCTTACACCGGGATCCTTATTAATTGAATAATTTTAATTTCCTTTTAATTGGGATTTTTTTTTTTTTCGATTTAGTGTGCCTTGAAACTGCAACAATTTCAAATAAGGGGGAACAACTGCACCTACGCTGAACCACAGGCATTCTGGAGGGGTCTGAACAGTTTCCCCCTCAGTAGCCCAACCAGTGGGCCAAAAATGACTCTTACACCGGGATCCTTATTAATTGAATAATTTTAATTTCCTTTTAATTGGGATTTTTTTTTTTTTCGATTTAGTGTGCCTTGAAACTGCAACAATTTCAAATAAGGGGGAACAACTGCACCTACGCTGAACCACAGGCATTGCCCGTGAGCAAAGTGCATCTTCTAGGTGTGGAATTGCAAAGCCCTCATTTTTCCCAGCAATTAAATCACCATCAACACCAAAATCAATGCATGCACATGTGCTCTCCCTTCTGTCTGTGCTTATAAAGCTCCTTGTAGGGACACCCACCCAACAACTTCCACAGGTCACAACAACTCTTTCTTTTTTTTTTTTAGTAAAATTTCAGGGGTTTTTTTAGGACATGACACATGAAAGAGTAGCGACAATGAAGGGGGTTAGCAACATGAGAAGCCAGTTCCAGATCCTGTGTGAGTAGAATGAACTGCTCAAAAAAAAAAAAAAAATCTAATCAAGAACTTTTCCTTTCTTCCCCCTTTTTTTTTTAAACAAGGACGGTATGCGATGTGTATAGTCTCAAAAGGAGATTTACTAGACACCGCTGTGACTAAGGCAAGATGTAATTAGAAGAGGGGAGGAACATTTATCATTTGCCAGAGTGAATTAGGTATTTCGACTTCTCAAAAGAACTGAATACAGAGGGCGAATTTTTTTCCAATTTCTCTCACATCTCCAATATTATTAAGTTCAGCTAGAAAACACTCGAGACAAATTGACTCATCTGAGCCCATCTCTTTATAATTGTTACACATTTTAAATTGGCTTAGTTAAATGAATGCTTCACATAGTGGTTGACAGGCTCTGTTGTCTGGATGCAATATTAAAAAAATCAAAATCAACACGAGAGCTAGAGCAGAGCTTAGGGATATTGCTTTTTTGAGTGCTGTATATTGCTTCAGTTGAAATGTAGCATATACGTACAACTTTAAAGGTGGTTTCAGACATAGATAAAGAGATATTATTCCTTTCCTATTAATACTAAGGCATAAAAGAAAAAATTTCTCTTCTCTTTCTACTTAGCAAGAAGTTTATAAGCTCGTGCTCTAAACGATTGGGCCATCAGCCATGGATATGTGTACAGAAATCATCCCTATAATGCATATTCACCATGCCAGCCTACAGAGAGTGCAATGCCTTAACATATAGTGCATTTGCAGTCATTTGCATGGAATAGACTCATCTTCGCCCAGCTGCCAGATCCTGCTCAGTTTTTAACGAATTGAGCAAGCAGAGGCTGCGGAGAGCCAGCGCTCGGAGCTCTGGGGCAGAGCTGGAGATGCTCAGCATCTCCCCAGAGCCCAGCAAATTCTTTCTTCCAGCTCGTTTCCCTGGTGTCGGTGCGCACGTGAGCTGTTTCACGGGTCGCATCCAAGGGCTACTGAAAGATTCAGAGAGAAGGGAAGAATTTGGGTCTGTGCTTTGCCAGCGTGATCTCAGACCGCATTTGCAAGACTCAAGAGCTTTGTGAAAACCCAAAGCCAGGCAAAATATTTGCTGATACAGAAACATTTGAGCAGCTCAGGCATGCATTAGATAAGAGATCTTGTTTCTTCTCACCCTCCCCTTGGCTTGCGTGCTTCCTTTCCACATTGTTTTATCATGAACAGAAAATAACGGGAGAGAGACAGAAAAGGGGAGCCTGCCAATTGTGATTTACGTTGACTGTAGAGCCAAAACCCTTGATAAAGCATCCAAAGCATCGGATGATGAAGAGCAGGGGCTGCAGCAAAGCCGGGTACCAGCCTGCCCTCTCGCTGCCCACAGAGCCGGCAGGGGAGGAAGGGAATGAGGGCAGAAATACCGCGGCTGTGCTGGTTTTGTGCAGACACCGGCCACACACGCAGCAATGGTGACGTCGGGTTGGGCTCTCCCAAACTTGGGGTCTCTTCCTGCACCCACACCCATCTCTGCTCAAGCCCGCGAGCCAACCCACCCATCCCTGCCCTTGGGAAGGACACAACGAACCGCCTGCTCCGAAAAAAGGAAAAGCGAATAAAGCACCACGCACCCGGGACATGAGACTGCAGCCTGATGTTGATAATATATCACTTGGCTGTTCAATGTCTTGCTATGAAAGCCCCCAAAGATGGAGATGGAGACCACGTGTCTACGGTGAGACGGAGGCTTTGTAACTTCACAGCCCAGTTTGCTGTAGAGTTGCACAAATAACCGTGTCGGCAAAATTCTTCGCAGGACCAGGATGGAAATAAACGGGTTAGCGGAGCCTGATCTGTATTTATTCATTCTTACCCCAGCAGCAAGATTTCTCCCTTATTTAAATAGCGTCTCCAAGGGCCTTACCCTTACTCATTTAATAAAGCAGCGTGTCAACACCAGTTCTGCATCGCAAAATGAAAGGCACTGAGCGATTACCCCATGGGACAATTAAATAAAGAGAGAAGAAAACAAAGGATCAGCTCTGCACGAGCGAAGACCTCTCATCGCAGGCGGCACCGTGGTGCTGGGAGGCGCAGGATTTACCCCGCCGGCACAGGAGCAGGATTCCCCCCGCCGGCACAGGACGTGTCAGGCGAGCGCTGCCCTGCCCAGCTCTGAGGGCAGCAGAGCCGGACCGGGGAATTAAGGGCTTCAAACCCATGAAATAAAAGCTCAGAGCTAATCCTCCAGGTGGGATGGATGGGGGGCTCTGGCAGCAACACAGGGTTGCCCGGCACTGCTGCACTCACAGGGGGTGTAAATCAGCGGCACTTGGAGGCTGAAATGAGGATTTGCTGATTTACAGCAAAAAGCAATACAGCCATGCAAACCATCTCAAGTTTGTGTCGGGCTTAGCAACCCTCATCCTCGCACAGCCTGCCCACCCCGCCCTGACCCCTTTTTGTCCCCCAGATACCTGCAGACAGGATCAGGCAGCGGCAGCATCCCTGGGTTTAACACCAAGGATTTTTAATTGGGGGGGGGGGGGGGGGGGTGTGTGTTAATGAAAACATTTGAGTGCTTTTTTTGCACACCTCCAGCCAGTTTGTTGCCCAACAAAAAAGGACAATATTTGCACTTGGAAGGTAGAGCTGCCCTGAGACATCGTCACCGTCAGGAAACATGCTGCTTATATCCCCTTTGCACAAGGGAAGGGGAGGGAGTGCCTCCTTTAAAGTGTCTCAAAATGAATTTAATTTAGAATGGATTTCACATTCGCGTTTGATGAATTAAAACCAGTGTGGTTTAACAACTATGTAATGGGTTATATATATGATCTGTTAAACAGGTGTTTGAGGTTTAGCAATTATCTAATAAGAGACTCATACATATTACAGTAGATAAACTTCAATAAATATGTTCTTAATCAACCAGAGAGCACTCAACATACAATTACCGTCCCTGCCACATCTTGTTGAAGCGAGCAGCTGACTCAGTGCACGACGGGATTTTATGTGCTGCTTAAATAAACCCCCATGTCTCCTGTTTGTGCTGCTGGGGTGGGGGATGCTGCTGGAAAGGGGGTCTCTGTGCTTTCCACCCGGGAGCTGGGGCAGCTCCGAGAGCTGGGTAGGAACCTCAGTGGTTGATTATCCCCCGTGGGATATCTGTGATGGGGATCCATGTGAGCAGCACCAGCTCCTGCCCTCCTCTCCCCACCTCGCTACCCACATGTGTTCATTCAACCGAGTGATATGGAAAGGGATGCAGGATGGAGAGTTTCATCCTGACAGATGGATTTGCATTAGGAGGCATCAAAAGTGGAGCAATAGGTTTAATGCGCACCACAACGCCTCGAGATTCTCCCAGTGGCTAGCCATGCCGGTGATCCATGCTGTACTCCTGCCTCCTGGTTCACTCCAGGGAGGGATGCAGCAACCCAGCCCCATCGTGGGGTTAACGCTGTAATGCTTTGGTTCATTTGCCACGTTCCTAGCTTGGGTGTTAAATCTAATTAGCACATTAGTGCTGGCTTTCCCAGCCATTAAACAGTGGGGGAAATTCCTACAAACTGACAAAGGCGTGCGTCATTTCAGCGGCTTCCCCCCATCCCTGCGCCCGGAAAACTGCGTTTTGCCCCAGATCGGAGCACGAGCGGACAAAGGTGCTGGTGCCTCAACCTCCCACTACTGGGAAAATAAACACAGGCTGTTGTGGCGAATGGGAAAGTACCCAGAAAGCACCATGGGGTAAGCAGAGTTCATTTTATTTTGTGCATGGACCTCGTGCAAAAGTTCACAGGAGGTTTGAATCACTGCTGGGACAGGGCAAAATTCAACCAAGGGGATGCAAAATTTTTACTTCTAATCACAAGGATCTTTGCACAAAGAGGCTTTTGAGCATCCCAATGGAGGAGCAGCACATGCCCTGCGTAGCTGCCCTGGGCCCTCTTTCCCAGCCCTTAATCCCCACAAAAAGCCAGAAAACCATCAAGCAATGGGGCAGCCCAAAGGGCCTCCTCTGGGTATTGCAAACACCCACAGCAACGTCAAGCTGACCTCTGAAACCGCATCCACCACTCTGTGTTCCCCCAGGACCTCCATCAGGTCCTCCTCGCCCCACGTTATAACCGGATAAGCATCCCCTGCGCTGAATTAACATCCTCCCCTCTGCGGCACCAGCGGATCTACTCTCTGGAGCCCTTGCTGCTGAAATCAGGGAGGTTTGGGCTGTGTAGGACCCCCTCACCCCCCACATCCAAGGTGTGGAACCCTGGGGACACGATGCTGGCTGCAACAGGCGTGCCGAGGCGGGGAAGGCAGCAATCCTTCATCCCAGGGAATTTTCCTCTCTCTCCCCTTGACTGCACAAAATGAGCACATTTTTAAATATAGCTTTAGTGCTGTCTAATAGCCAGCTCGCTCCGGCTTGGAAATCTGAGTCGCTGTCATTGATTTCACAGCAGCAAAACGCACGGACACCAGGCGTGCCCGGGGGACACGCAGATCCGCGGGCACAGCCTGCCCCGGCTTAACGATTTCTGCCAACACACCGCAGCTGCACAACGCTCCCTCGCTGTGTGCGAGTCAGGGGAGCTTTATGTTCTTCTGGTCGTACTGTTTTTCCATCATTACTAGTGCAATTTTATTGATGGCTCTATTGCTGGCTATTTAATTATTCCCTTTTTGATCCCTTTGAGCAGATGAGACATAAAAGCAAAGGCCATTAGTGACTCCGGAGCGATGTGCAGGGGCATTTGCCTGGCAGGAAGAGCAAATCCCAGCCCGGATTGTGCCACCCACCTACCATCTCGGCACTGGACAACCACGTGGGAAGAGGCATGCCGGAGGGAGCAGCACTTTAAATAGAGAGGACAAAGGGGGAAAAACAAGGAGAAAGGTGCCAAGGGTACCCCAGTGCCCGTTTCCACCCCCCGGGAGCACCCCAGCGTGCAGTCACAGGCACGCGTTGCAAAAAGCAGCCAAGGACGGAGCATCCTCAGTGGGTTTTTCTGCTGAGCCCATATTCACAGCACCCAAAAGCCCTCCAGTTCCCCAGCGGGGACAGTCCCACGAGGCTGGCACCCCCGTCACCCCCAGGGGACGCCTGCCGTGGCCCTGCTGAGTTTCAGCTGATGGGCTCAGGTGGAGGGAAAACAAAAGACATTTGCTTCTTTTTTTAGACCCAAACGGAGAAGTTGTACAATTTCAGCTTATAAATAATTGAAGGGCTAACATGATCTCAAACTGAGCACTTATTAAATGGAAACGTCCCTGTTGACAGATGAATTCCTGTAAATTTTCTTTGGTTGAGCTCAGATGCCCATTTTCTGCTTCGAAGCAGATGAGGTCACCCTGGCTGGACAGCACATGCTGTGCCTGGCAGGGATTTGGGCCTTTGGAAAGTAAAAAAAAAAGGATAATAACAATAATAGTAGTAATAAAGGACAGATTTTAAAGTCTGCAGGTCAGTGTGTGCAGGAGCTCAGCACACACGTCTGCTTCCCCTCTTCTCCAAAGACCTGAGGAGGGTCCCCTGGGATGGCCCCAGGCAGGTGGGGACACCCCCGGCAAAGCCCCCGTGCAACCCCCCAGGGACCGCAGCCCCGGCAGCACAGGAGGGATGGGGGGAGGAAGGTGGGGACCCCTCGCAGAGGGGCAGCG
>NW_009604548.1:0-31004 GCF_000690535.1 Cariama cristata | reverse complement strand
TCCCCCTGCGCTGCCGCTGTGTTTACGTTCTGCCTTCCTTCAATTATAATTAATAGTGGCTCATTATCAGGAGGGGACCGTTTATAAGATTCAATTAGAAGCCATTTATTTTAATGCTTTTGAACACAAAATGAGTTTGATCTCAGGAAACATTTCATTAGCATAATCTTCCCATAACAAGATCATCTTCTGAGCTTGACATATTTACAAGCCGGTACCAGGAGGAGGAACCGTGTCCGAGCGGCCACGGCCCTCGGATGCCGAAACCGGAGGAGGCGAGCAGGGTGCTGCTTGCACCCTACCAGCTTTTCCCGCTGTTCAGGGATAGGTGCCCTCAGCCAAGGGCTTGGCTGCTTTGTGGGAGTTCGGCTCTCACCTTGCACCCTCTCCTCATCACTGGCACCTAACCGCGGCTCTCGGAGCTGGCTCACTCTGGCAGCACCAGGGTGGTCCATCGTGCCGGAGGCACAAACCCAGCCCTGAGTCACCAACGACCCTTTGCCTTCCAACAAACACAAACCGGGGGCTGATGGCAACGCTCCCGCTGCCCCCTCCCCGGCTGGAAACCAGCCTGCTCCAGCTCTTGCGCAGAGCAAGCATCTCTCAGCAAACCTGTGCCATGGCACAGAGAGGGAATGAGATCATTTTATTTGACTGTTCAGTTTAGGAAATTTAGTCATGTAAAACTTACGGCTACTCCAAGTCAAAATACTCAATACAGCATGGCCATTTTTT
Organism: Cariama cristata; assembly: GCF_000690535.1. Classification (NCBI taxonomy): domain Eukaryota; kingdom Metazoa; phylum Chordata; class Aves; order Cariamiformes; family Cariamidae; genus Cariama; species Cariama cristata. Next base: position 30,269 of record NW_009604548.1, on the reverse strand, counting down.
TTCCCCGAGGATAATCATCTCTGATTTGTTGCCCATATGGAAAACGTATTGGTTTTCCATACACTGGATGAGTTATACATTTCATAAGCTAAGCTGTCCATATATTCAAAGTAATATGAAATCATTCACTTACGCTTAAGCTGTATAGTGCACTGCTGTGTATTTTGGGTATAAAATTACGCCATGAACATATTTTTAAATGCTCGGTCTTTATCAGAGCCCTGTCTGGAGCTATTGCCTTTCAGAGAACAAGGCTCACAATGCTCTGCCACATCCACTGCAAAACAGACGGCTAAAACACCCCGACCTTCCCGGCAGGCACCGAGCCCAGGCAGCGCCTGTCCTGGCTCGGGGACACGTGGATATGGATGGGGCTGCAGAGTGCAGCAAGGCTGTGGCTCGTTTGTTGGAAGGAGAAGGAGCCCCCTTTGCCCAGGGTCCCCCCAATCCCCCCTCCAGCCCGGGCTGACCCTGAGCTCAGACGTGCTTTCCCGCGCCTGGTGCTACCTCAGGTTAACCCAGGGGTAGGCAGGTTGCAAATGGGCATGGATTTAGGTGCCCAAATCATTGCAAACAGAGAGAGGAAAGGATTAAAAAGAGAATATTGTTATCAGAGCGTTGGCATTAGGGAGCGGGCACAGGCAGTGCCCACACTGCCAGCCCCTCTGCTGCCCCGTGCCTCTGCACGCTGCCGGCTCGGGCATGGCGCACGGAGCCAACCACTCCCTTCCCACTCTGCATTTCCCAGGATCGTGTTTTAAAGCCACCTAAAACACAGGGAATTAAATTCTCCTCCAAAGAAATCTCCAGTGCCACGGCTCCACATTATCTGCTAGTACAGGAGGCAGTTCTCAAATATTTTAAATGTATGGGCCATACGTTCTGGGAAACATAACGTACACAGCGAAAAAAATATTGCTTCCCCATATGGGCTGGGAGAAGCTGCGGATTACAGCGCGCGGAGCCAGATGGCCAGTAACTCAATGCAGCTGAACAAAAATCTCTGGGCCAAATTCATCCCCACCACAACCACACCGAGCCCAAAAGGCTTATGTCACGGTTTCACTTAGCTCCTCACATTTGACTCCTGCAATATGTGAGTTATCTGCTCGGGGAAGTCATTTTATGATGGGTAGCTGGAATCTTGTTTCTGCAGTTGTTCCTCCCACCCTGGTGTGGGTCTGTCCCTCCTCCCTGAAGTGCAGGAGCAGATGGAGCCCCCTGGCTCTCTCACTCCTGGGCTGGGAATGGGGCAATTTGCGGGAAATTAGACGACGGGTTCAGAAACGTCTTATTGCACCAAAGCGTTTCATATTTGCACTATAGGCTCTCTCTCCCTCTCAAGGCCTCGGGTGTCTTTGGTTTGGGGCTCACCCATGCACCCATCTCCTCAGCAGCTGCCCTTCCAGCTCTGTGCCACTGGACACCCCCACCTGCAGCTTGTGGCTTTTCTTCAACGTTTTGGCCAGAATAAATTAACAGAAGTATCTATTTTCATGCTCAATTTGCTGTGTAGCTCAGGCAGTGAGTAATCCCCAAGCAGCCACCGCAAAACCTCTCGACATCCACGCCAGAACCCAGCCAGCACCTGCCCGCCGGTGGCACAGGGCTGCGGTGGGACCCGGGCAGCACTGGCATGGCCAAGTCACCGAAACCGCTGCCCCGAAAATCCTGGGGTTGCCCAAACCGATGGTGGGCAGAGGGGTTCCCATGGCCACGGGGGGGAACGGGCATCTCGCCCTGACTGTGCCCGCAGTGGGATTAAGCAACTGATTGCATGTAAGGATTGAAAACCAAGATATTTCATAAAAGGTGATTAAAATGACCATTGATATTGCACAAGATTTGTTGCCAGCTGTTACATCAATGAATTAATCACTCAGGAGGGAGCGAAGGCTGGAGCTGGAGCTCCCTGGCCCCCAGGTGATGCCAATGCCACCGGGGCAGGCTAGGCCTCCTGCTGCCTTCGAGTCACCGGTTTCTCCCCGGGAAGCCGAAGCGCCTGGCGTGCCGCATCCTGCCCAGCGGCTTGCCATGATTCACCCAGCGTGTCTCCTGGTGGAGGCACCAATCCTGCACCTCTCCCTTCGCTCTCTGTGCGTTACTGTTGTTATGAGTCATTAGTCTGAAATAAGGACACCAGATGCAGGCAAAGTTGAGTCATTTGAAGGAGGTGAAAGGAAAACCAGACCAGCCACATATCAAAACTCCTTACAACAATAAAAGGACCACATATGTAAGTCAGTTTATTTTGTCTACGGTGATAATGCTTTGCCGAGAACACGCCGACTCACAGAGAAAATGCTGAGCCCAGACACGATCCTGCTCCCCAGCCAAGGGCAGTGCCCCGAAGGCCACCAAACCCGGTGGCTTTGCTTAATACGGGGCTGAGACAGGATGCTGGGGGACACGGCCCCCACACTGCCTCAGAGCAGGCACCCTGGCACAGCGCTGTGCTGCCGGGACGGGCTCTGCTGTTTTAAAATGGATACAGAGCAGCTCCATGTGCATCAGGCACATGTTAATCAACCCAGACACTCCGATAATGCTTTTGCCTTCATGAAGCTGAATTTAAACATAGCTCAGGGATGGAACGGGTCCCTCGGTGCAGTGCTGGGTTGCCCAGGTCCCGTCCACATGATGCATGGGAACCCCGGTGCTGCTACAAAACCAGGTCCCTGGGCTTGGGGATGCCCACCAAAAACTCAGTCGCAGAAACAGCCCATCAGGCCTGCAGGCAGCTGCTGCTCAAGCCAAATCTGCCCACCAAAGGTAAGGCAGGAGCTGCAATCACGGGATTAAAGTCAATTTACTTTGTGACATGGATTTAGATTACCGCCCAGTTACGGCGCAATTAGATGGGCTCAACATCGCCCCGGAGGGGAGGGAGGGAAGAGAAAGGGAGATGCTGCAAAAGAGCCTGCTCATGCATTTAATGCAGAAAAAGTACAGCTCCCCTCGTTAGCCTGGCCCCGTGACGGGGCCGAGGGATTTTACAAGATTTCTTGGGGCACATTCGCACCCCGGGGCTCCCCTGCAATCCCGGCGAAGGGGAGAGGGGAAGAGCCCCCCGGTGCACCATGCCCTGCTCGGTGCTTTGCCAGCGCGGGGCCCTGGGGATCGCAGCTGGCGGACGGGAGCCCTGGCCGTGCCAGCCAGCACCGCCGTACTGCCGGGCTCGTCCCAAATTGTTCACATTCCTCCCCGATTAGGGATTACCCAGGTTACCCACATACTCCTCTCGGCACCTCGGAGGAACTCCGAGCCCTCCCCAGTGCTGCTGAAGGAGCTTTTGCACCAGCCCCAGAGAAAGCAGAGGGTGGGACGGAGACCGATTTGGGGCTCCAAAGCGATGCGGGCAAACAAGCCCTTACTAAAAAATAATATCGTTTCTCCAGCTAAACAAAATTGCTAAATCAGTGCAACCTGCTCCTCCCAGACCGCACAGCCAAGGCAGGCGTGCGATGCAACGCTGTGTTTGCACACTCGGCTAGGCAGTAAATAACAAAGCACGATCCCCCTGCCCTCGCCCACCTCCTACAAGGAGAGCGCTGAGGAGGAGAGCCATTGCCAGGGTTTGTGCGTACTGAGTCTCTTATGTGGGTAAGACAGAAAGGAAGGTGATTTCCAGCTGCAGACAGAGGTACAGAGAGCTCTCAGCAATCCCTCTGGCTTCACTTCACCAGGGTCTATGTTTACCAAGCCAGCTCCCTCCCTGCCAAATGCAAACACGATCCTTAGGGGAATATCAGAGTGAAGAATTTGGATGAAGAAGCTTTAAAAAAAAAAAAAATTAAAAAAAAAAAAGGAAGACATCCAACAAATACTTAAGGGAACAACTGAAGAAGAGATTTCAAAAAATTCAGAAGCATAAGGAGTTGCTCTTAGGGGAAAGCCAGTTTGAGTGTTCCCAGGAGCCACTGTTTCAGCCCTGCCCTGGCACTCCCTGGGACATCCCTGCCTGCCCCGAAAGCCTCCAGTGCCCACTAAGGTTGGCTTTATTTCTGAGTATGCCCGGTGCTTACCCACCGACAGAAACCACAGAAACATCCTCAGGTCACACACAGCAGCTTTAAGGAAAAAAAAAAAAAAAAGAACAAAACGAATTCTTACACTCTTCATCTTGGAGAAAGCCCGAGGTCCTTCACCACCTGGTCGTGCCCTTCGGGCCAAGCAAACCAGCGTGAAACCCCACATGCTTTCTGCAGGGCAGAGCATGGTGCAGCCTCCCAGCGAGTGCAAGCCCCTGGGGACTGCGGATAAGCCAGACTTAATTACCTATCTATCTTCCTTTTTTAATTTACTCTCCCTCCGGTCCTCTGTTTCTAGACCACAGCCACGGCTCATCCTCTGTGGCAGCGGGATGCGGTGCTGTCCTCCCCTATGGCCCCATGCAGAGGATGCTCTGTCCATGGAGCACATGGGGGTGCTTTGAAACATCGACACCCACCCCCAAGGCTCATTCTCCGTCCACCCAGCTCCCCATCGGCTGACAGAGATGGATGGCTATCAGCCTGTGACGTCTGAGCAAACAGGAGAGGGACGAGGGGAAGGGAGCCTGCCCTCGCTTTTATTTGCCCAGAAGCAGGGTCACATCTGGGATTTAGTGCATTAACTCTGCATCGGTCCTGGCTCTGCTGCCCCGGTGCCATCCCCAGTCCCTCCACACTGCAGCATCCTTCTTTCGCACATGCGCCCACCAAACAGACGTTAAAGACCATCATTCACACGCATTTAAATAAATGATGCTGTTGCAAGATTGATTTAGCAGCGCAGTCCACTGAATGCTACAGCAGCGTCCTATTAGAGGATGGAAAAAACCCTCTCCTCCCCCCCAGCCGGGACAGAGGAGCTGCGGAGCAGCCCAGCAGCCGTCGTGGCTGCTCCCCTTGGCAGGGCCAACGACGGCACTTGGGAGGATTGAAAGGGAAGTTTGTTTTCAAGTCAGCTCAGTCCAGGTTTCTGGGTTTTCCAGATGGTTTGGCCGTCTGGGGATGCCTCTTGATCCCTTTCACAGAACAAGCCCTCCCTGGAATATGGGAAATGTGAACTAACATTAAAGTCCAAAGACAGATTGCAGGAATATTTTCTTCTATTCAAAGCAGGCGACTAAAAATACAGATGTGTCAAGAAACTGAAGGGCGGCTTTTCCCCTTCACTGCTACGGTTGTGGGATTCTTTTTATAGCCAGAATACTGATGTAAAATGAGGCTTTTCTAAAGCGTCTAAAGTTAAGAGCCTGTTTCTGCAGAGGAAATCGTTATTTCAATGTGGGATAGACCCATGTGCGCAGGAAACGGGAGGCTGGAGGAAAACCAGGGGATTCCTGGGGAGGGCATCCTTGGATGAACCACAGCCTCCAAAGGGATGTGCAATATTGCAGATGGACTAGATGATCGTTGTAGGTCCCTTCCAACCAAACTACTCTATTCCATTCTATTCTGTCCTATCCCATCATGTTTGTGCTGGTGACCATCTCTGCAGTAGCAGGAGCATCTCCAGAAGCCTGTGCCGTGCATGGGCAAGCATGGGATGGGCTCACTCCAGCCACAGCATCTCCAGCAGTGCCCACCAAGGGCCTGAGGAAGCACCCAAGCTGCTACCCCATTTCATCTGTCACCCTTGGAGCCGGCAGTCCTTGCAGGGACCTTATTTTGCACCCACAGCCCTTGGAAAACCGCTTGCCGTTTTCAGGAAGGGTTTCTGCAGCACCAGCATCAGCCCCATGCAGAGGGGATGGCAGGCTCGCTGCCTGCTTTAAACAAGAAAATCCATACATGGTAGAAAAGTTTTAAAAGGCATAATCATTTTGATCTCAGATAGAGCCAGCACGTGACGGAAAGAATTTCACAATTGGCAGGGCAGGAGAATCAATTTAAGATGTTTACACAATGCGAAGCTCTCAGTGTATAATTATCATTTTATAGTCAATCAATTGTAATTCTGATCCAGGAGCGCAGCACAGGAAAATTAGCATTCAAGAGCACCTTTGATAAATTAGCGAGGATTATGGAGTCTGTGTTTGCAGAGATTTTGGTCTGGCACTAGGGGAGGATTTAAAAATGGCAAAGTTTTTGCCTCTGCAGCTGAATACACCAGGGGCTGAAGAATTTAAAGCTGTTTAGTTCTGGAAGAGAAGTAGGATTAAAGCTGTGGAGAGGGCAGGGATCTATTCTGTATTTGATTAGGAGTTTTATGATGCAAAGAAGCTTTGGGGAACGCTTCAGCTCTCCGTGCATGGGATTATACACATCACTGTATTAATTATTAGTATTAGAATAACACCTAGAAACCCCAGCAGCGTGCAGAGCCCTCCTGTTCAAGGCACTGAGTACTTTGGGTTTAATCCAAATCCTGCTGATTTTTTTAAACCAGGAACTGAGCCCACCGGTCTTTCCAGGGTCAGGATAAGGCGCCAGGAAGGGGTGGCTGGACCCAGGGAAAGTGCTCAGGAGCTTCCCAGGGACCCCTCACTGCTGCCGCTGCAGATCAGGACGACCCCAAACCAGATGCAACAAGAAGCTGCTTCCTGAGGAACAGTCAGATAATGATGAGATTACCCCAAATCACACGAGTGCAGTCAGAGATCTTTCCCAAATGAAGTTTCAGGCAGTGGTTGATGAGTGTTTCCAAAAAAGACCTTGCCTCTTAGCATGTGCCCTGCAAGCCTACAAACCCGATGTCATCCTTTGCCCAACACGCATCCCTGCAACAGGTCTGTGTCCTCGTCCCCGAGAGCTGGATGCAGCATTTCTCCCCACCAAGGTACCATTTGGCAAGGGACCCTTGTGACCGTGGGGAGTGGTGCTGAGCCAGGGCGGGTTAGGGTGCCCAGGGCACATTTCCCATGCAGGGTTTGTTTTATCTCGGGTACCAACTCAGCCAAAAAGGTGACACTCGGCTCCTTGCAGCAATCTCATGACCTGCCCCAAGTCCTTTTGGCAAGCCTCAGTCACAGCCAAGATTTCTTCGAACGTGGTGCAGACCAGAAATGTAGCCCTTTTTTTTCAAAAAGCAAAAGCATCCTCAGCAGGGTTGAAAAGCCAAACCCTCAAAAGCTTTGGTGGGCCCAAAAATCACCCAACACTTGGTGTCAGGAAAGGCAGACAGACTCATCGCAGACCGACAGCCGCTCCCAGGAGACCCTGGCGCTGCCCACCCGCCTCGCTGGGGCTCAAGACCTCAGGGCTGAAAGCGCTCCCAGAAACCAGCAGAAAAACGAATCCAGCAGAAAGATCCAGTAAAAAGAGATGTTGTTTCTGCCAGGTGAATGACTTACACAGGCTCACACCCTCTGCACATCCGAGCCTCTGAGCCTTTTCCTTTGCGAAAAGGAGGAATTTGGAAACCTCCAGCCCCAGAAGAGCCAGGAAGCCACCAGGCTTTCCTCCCCTGGCCTATCCCATCACACTTCTTTTCTTAAGTGCCTTTTAGCAGCACGATTAATAGACAAAAAGGGATGGGGGGGGAGGAATAAAAAGGGCCCCAAGCAGCAGCTGGGTACAGGAACCGTGCGACCGACCCTCCCTCATCAGCCCTGTCTTTGGGGAAGCCACCGCCGGGCTCTTTACTGCAGGGAGGGGAAGCTGCTCTGTATGCACAGCCCACCCCCAATCTGTGCCGGCTTTATCATGGTAATACTGGGAGCCCAGTCTGGTGGCAATAATCTCCTCATTCTCTGTCATTTCCTCAAGGGGGTAAAGATCATGGAGCATTAACAAAACGGATGTGCACTTTGAACCAGAAGCTGTTCCCTGGGCTATAAATCAGAGCTTGCCACTGCAGCACAATGGCCCTGAAATTAATTACCCCATCACTTTGCCAAAGAGAAAGCGTTTTGTGCTGCTGCGGATGCAGGCACCAGCAGGCAGGCAGACCTGCGGGACAGCCCTGGGGACATGTCGTGGGGTGGCCAGAGCCACCGAAGGTGCCCGGAGCTGCCACCGCTGCCAGCCGGAGGCAAAACCTCACTGCCAGTCCAGGGGCTTTTTGGACACAGGTCTCCTTTGAAACTTCTTTGGCCACGTGGCTGTGCCTCGGAAGGTCTGTCCTGATCCTCCTCATCCCCATGATGCTCCTGGAGCACCAGGACTGCAATAAAAATACCAAGTTGGGCTATGGAGTACAGTCATTCATTTTGGGGTAAATCCTTGTGGTTTTGGTCCCTCTGCTGATGCAAGCAGCTCACTCACAGAGCAGAGAACCTGCTTTCCATAGGCTTGAAGACAGGCTGCAGCATACAGCCCAAGCTTACGGGGAAGCCAGACTTAAAGAGCAAGCTGATAGCAAAAGAGGGCAGGGAAGGAAAATATTTTTTTCATTAAACCCTGCAAAACACAAGACATTTCTAACCACTTTCAGTTTATAGGGTCATCGGCTCTTTTTACACCTCTCCCATCCTTTCTCAGAGGCAGAAAGGAAGGGAACAGGGAAGAGGTAGCTCCTCACACCAGGTCTCCCACAGCTCTTCACTGGGCAACTCTCGGTTCCCAATAACAGGTCCCCGCCAGAGATCGGCTTGTTGCCAAACAGGGTTTGTTGCCCCAATTTGCCCATCGCACATTCACCAGAAAGTCTCCCACCACCAAGGGATGCCGCTTCATCCCTGCAAACATGTATTTTTCCCTCTAGCATTTTTGGTGAAGCTCTCTGCCAGCAGATACCCGTCAAGGGACACATCGACCCCCCGAACAGCCGTCACTTGCCAAATTTCACGCCCTGGGAGACAAGGTGTTGCAACGGCTGTGCCAGCATTGCCAGGCGGGAGCATTGTCCAGCAGAAATCAGCAGCAGGGCTTGCTCCAAAACCAGGTTGCTCTTGGGCTGCTCTGGGAGATGCTTTCCTTCTGCACCTCCTGCTGTCATACGAGATTGCTATTTATGAGAAATACAAACCCGCTTTCCCTTCCCTGCAGCCAAAAAGGTCATATCAAGTAAGCAGTGAGATTTCCAGCTCGAACAGACTGTTCGGGGGTTGCTTGCAGTAATTTTTTTAGTTTGGGTTTGTGAGTTGGTTTTTTGGTTTGTTTTTTGGGGTTGGTTTTTTTTTTTTTTACATCTCAAGAACTGGCGCAGCAGAGACTGTACACGACGTTTAGTCCTTGTCTCACATGAAATGAAAGAAAAATGAAGTTGGTGCCCAGTCCATCTAGAGCATCTCCTGCCCGACTTCTAGATCCTCCTCCTACCCACTGCAAACTCTCACCTCGGCTCTTCCCATCTCGCCCTCGGTGCCAGGGCTGGCAGTACTATCCATCCGTCTGCTCATCCCAGCGGGATGGCTGCTCCTCCGAGACAAGCCGACAGCAGCCGCGATGAGAAGCTGAAAGCATCACTGCCTTTGGGAGCCAGCACCACAAAATTTATGTGAAAACGAGACCTAAAAACATTGGTGCTAATGGAAGGGAGAGGTTGTATAGCACAACTGAAAATACGATCCAAGCGATGCACAGTAAAATGGCAGCATCCATCAGTTCCGAGATGTTTGCTTGCAAAGCGGAGGTTCTGGCTATTAGTTTCACGACCATTACAAAAGGGAAAGGGGAAATTACCACCCTTTTTCAGCCTGGCTTTCCTCCCATCTGTGCTGCGCAACCCATCCCTCTCTGTACTAAAAGGTGTAAAAGGACGAAGAAAGATGAACCAAGCAACCAAAACATAGGCCACAATAAAGTAAGTCTATTTATTTAAGAGACGCTTACATTTTAGGAAAGAAAACTAAATCCATCCCCAAATGAATGGCAGTTTTTAGCTGCCACTCCTCTCTCCATCCCCACTGCAGCCCGGCACCAACAGCTCGGTAAACAGTACAGCACATCCATTTCTCGCCTATCATGAAACCTGAATACAAGGTAGGCAACACCACGTGGAAACCACCAGCTAAGCTCTGTCGGTCCATGGCACAGTGCTTACCACAAAAAAAAAAAAAAAAAAAAAAAAAGAGAGTTGTCTTGGAAAATTAAAATAGGAAAAATGGAAAAGTCAGCAAGGCAGCACCTCACCCCTGTGCCCATGAAGGAGCAGTGGTGGTGCAGAGCACAGCACTGAATTCACCATGCCAAAATCCACCTGGATGTGCCAGCACCAGCTCCTCCATGGAGATGCTGTATCAAGAGGGCATCATACCGAGAAGTTAAGGGGGGGTGGCCAAAGCGTGGCCTCAGGACACCTCTCCTCGTGCCCAGGACTGAGGCAGCACCGAGAGGGAATCCCACTATTGACCACCACCAACAGGACACCTGTCCTGGGTGCATTTGCTCTTGGCCAGGGTTGTATTCAACGTCCAGGAGCTGCCTGGAGAGACAAGTTTTTAATTGCATATTGTTCTTCAATTAAAAGCCACAACACCCAGCTGAGAGACAACCCAGCACTGCAATCACACACGCCCCGTGGTATACGTAACATGGACATAACTCTTTAACGCGAAAATCATCAGCATCTCGCAGGGGCTGTGGGCTCTGCACCCAGAACTACAAGGCAACCATCAAATACATTTTCAGGGCAACTCACCTAGAAAAATCTCTTTGCCTGACATTTGCTACTGCAGCGTTAATTCTTTCTATCCTGCTGCTCCATAATTGGGACAGAAACCAAAGCATTTTGTATGTTGACTCTTGCAGAAGAATCTCTAGTAGCCGCTTATAGCTGACTTGATAGAGCGAAAATAAAAAACCCCGCGCTCAGCAAGGCAAGGAACATCTCGCCTCTCGTTCCCATTTTTAGCTATCCGAACGTACACGAGTATTCAGAGGCAGAGCCCGGGAAAGGGCTCGCTTGTCAGCCACAGAGTAACCGATACTGATGGAGGAGAGAAAGCCAAAGCCCTACCTGGCTGTGGGGATGCTGCGCCCGGGCTGTGACTAATGGCAGAGAGCATCTTCTAGGAAGAGACCTTTCATGTAAATTAAACCCTCTTTTCTGCTCACTCATGGTCACGCATCCGTTGGCAACCTGAGTCGACGTGACCACTTTATGAATTACTTCTTTCCTCCGAGTGTAAATTAGACCCAAAAAGAAAATAGTGTCATCCTTCCCCAAGAAGGCTGCTGTCACCTGTCCCACATTCTTGCTCACCGCTGAGTTAGACTCAATGATCCTTACGGGTCCCTTCCAACCCAAGCTATTCTGTGATCCTACAAGTGTTCATGCTGCTGGAGCCATTTTTGGGGTCCAAAGGAGCCGTCACTGCCCGAAGCCCTGCCTCCCTCTCAGCTTGCACACCCAGGCTTTGCTACCCCCACGGACACCCCATTATGCACCGTGGTACTGCTGCGCCTGGAAATAACCTCCTGATGGACAGGGCGGGGAAAATACACTTTTAATCAAGTGTTTTCGGCTGAACTTTTTATAACCAAAAGGCCCCAGAACAAGAACAAAAGCTTCCTTTCAGGCAAAATAAATGTTTGATGAGGAATTTAATCAAAACGAGCACAACTTTGATGTGGGGGGAAGGCACTGTGCCAGGATGGTGTGCTGCTGCATTTTGGAGGACATTAGGTCCTCCAGTTCAGGCCACCCAGGACAAGGCTCACTTGTCCATCAGGACAGCATCTCCCCAGCTGTCCTGCTCCTCCCACCCCACCGTTCTGATTTTACAAGAAACAAGTGACCAAGCCCTGGGCTCTCCTCAGAAGCCCATAGGGGATCAGCGCTGGTCCCACAGAGGACCCCACTCCGCAGGGCTGCTGAGCCCCACCAGCCCCTTGCCTTCCCAAACCAAGGCTGCTGCTTCAAAGCCCCAGCTCAGCAGATGAAGTTGGGGAGCTAACTCTGTGCTTACAGGGACCCCACACCTCCTCGTCCTCTGGAGAGGATGCTTCAGGTCCCTTCTCCTTCCTCAGCAAGTGACCCATGCAAGTATCACCTCATCCTGCTGTAGAGAACAGCCCTCCCAAATCCCTGTATCAAATACCTGCCTTGAACATATATATAAAACTTTTTTTTTTCCCTTCTAATAATAAAACATTTAGTTCTAGGTCACTAAGCAGAGGAGATGGAAGAGGAGAGGGAGAGCTGCTCTGATCTCTTTTGCAGCTTTTTATAGAGAAATGTTCTGCTTAACTGCCTTTCTGGGGAAAAAAAAAAAAAAAAAACACACACACACACCACACAGAATCCTTTCCACGGTATAAATGAGGACTGGCCATCAGCCAAGGCTGCCTGGCTTTAACCTGCCGGTGTTATCAGCTCTGGGGTCTCGCTTGTAACCAAAGGTAAGTAGTAATTTAAAGGAGTGGTGTAAAAGCCCATTTTCCCTTGCTGGAAGAGCCAGATATTCACCAGAGAGCTGAGCGGCAATAATCAGCCTCAAAAACGTCCCTGTGTGGCAGACCCTGAGCAAGGAGATGGGGAGGAAGGGCCCCAGGCCAGCGCCAGCTGGGGGGAGCGGGGCATCGCCTGGACCAGGACCCTCCGCACCCAAAGCGCCAAATGCACCACAGACGCGAGACCCAGCCCTGCCCCGTCCCTTCCCCATGCCCCAGCCCGTCTAGCAAACTGTCACAGCTCTCCGGTGACACAACGTCCCCCTTCCCACACGGCTCCTCCATCACTTATTAACGATTCCCCATCTGGCATGCTCTCCATCACTTCACTGGTTTTTATTCCCCTTGCCTAAACTTCCTCTAATTTGTTGGATATTCTTGGTATGAAGGAATAACACATGGGTGGTTTCCCCACTGCCGTGAGCTGTGGCACATCAGAGTCTGGGCAGGGGATGAGGCATCAATAAAGCAGATGAGGAAGACAATGGCACAGGGATTTGGGTGGCAGCGGGTGACGTGAAGTGCCGGACAGGCAGGGTCAGACCAGAAAACCCACCAGGGACCACGATATGGTCACGGCCGCGTGCAACACGCTGGTGGGACCACGGGAGTTCACCCAGCTCTGTGACCCAGCAAGTCTCCTCTGAGACTGCGGCTGCTGTGAGGGGGCTGGGTTTAGTCTTTCTCCTAACGCTTACGTGCAGGCAAATAGGGCAAGAAATTATCTTTCTTTGCCTCAAATTGCAGTGTTATTGTGGGAATAACACTGGGTAAATAAAGGGAAGGGGAGGGTGGAGCTAGCACTGGGATTTGGCTGGATTAAACAGAATATGGATTTAAACTACTGGAAGTTTACATGCTCCTATAGCAATACACTATAAAGCTTTATGCATACTGATTTAGATAAAGAAGAGTTTGCTTATTTTTTATTCTGCATTATGAACCAATAAGCAAGTAAAACCCAAGTCATTACTGAAAAGCAGGCACTCACGTAAGCCTTACAGAAAATGTCTGTCTCGTGGCTTGATAGCCATAACAAAAATGATTAATAATCTGCTGCAGACACTTATAATTGCGATAGCTTCCTCTTGTGAATTTAAATAGCTTTCTTGAATTACTGCCTTTGACATAATCAATAAAGCTGAGTTATTGCTTTATCAGGCGGTTCTGTACAGCGGGGTGGGGGGGGAGCAGAAACCTGGGGAGCCAAAAATCCCTCCAAAAATTCAAAGCTGGGGGCTTGTTCCCAGCAGGACTGGGCCACCACAGCCGCAGAGCCCCTCTGGGCTTATTTATATCCCTTTAAACAGACTTGACAGGGAGCTAGAAACAGAATGGGAACCCATCACAGCCCAGCAACAAATGTTTAATGACTACTTGTAACCCAAGCAATATGTTTAACCATTCCCTATAAAAGGGCTCTGAGCTAGCCTAAGCAGGCTCTGAAGTTAAATATAGGGTATTATGGCATGCCAGGGTCTCGGAGGGACATGGGGAGAGTTTCTCAGCCAGGATTTCCATCATCTTGATAGGGAAAACAGCATGAGCTTCGTCCCAGGGTAACCCACGCCAGCAGCACAGGGCAGTGACACCTCCTCATCTCCAAATTAGATTTTTTACAACAACCAGCAGCAAGGAGAAAGATTTCATTTTCTCGTTTCAGATTAAAACCAGGAATGTATAGATTTTTTCTCCCCCTCCTCTGAAGAGATTAACAATATTTCTTGCTAATAGGCAGAAAACACAAGAACTCATTTCAAGCTTTCAGGAAAGTGCTCTGATTTGGCAAAACCCTGGTTTAATTCAATACCCTTTCACACAAACTTCATAAATTAAAGAAAAATGCTCCAAACCCATTAACTAAATAACTTAAAGGCCAGAGCAGAAAGTCCCAAAGAGATGCTGCCCCTTGCACCATCCCTCTCGACTCGCCAATGTGACCATCACAGCATCTGCCTCTCCTCCTGCCCCTGTAAAGATGGGCCAGGATGGGTTTGAGGAACACCAACAAGCTCCTCAAGCAGCCTGGCCATGCTTTGGGGGCAGATCCTGCTTTCTGGCCCCATCCCGCTCTGGTGGGAAGAAGCCTAAAAATGAGATCGTCTAAAAATAATCTCCCTGAGGTCAGCAGCATCTTGGGGAGCAAGCAGTCTTGCAGAAGAGAGAGAGGTTTCCATTTTTTAGGCCAAACTAAACGTTGACTTTTTATTAGTTTGGGTTTGTGGGGTGGTTTTGGGTTTTTGGGTTTTTTTTTAAAGCTAGTTATCTCATTCCCTGACTGGGGATGGAAACAACCACCCTGGTGAGAACCCAGTTTCAAATTTGGCCACCCACCACAAACAGATAATGCACTGACAAGATTTTAGGGTCAGATAAAGTAATTTTTTTTGTTTCTAAATTCATGCCTTTGATAGATTCTTTGAAGTGCAAAATATTTCCTTTAATAAATGCTGCTCTATATTAGCATCAAACTAATTTTTTCCATGAGAATCCTCTGCTAGATCTCCCCAGTGAGCAAAAATACCCCCAAAATTAGGAAAAAAATTCTCCTGAGGTTAACAAGGACTTCCCATAACTCATTCTGACTCTCTGCCCTAATAGAGATGGATGAGTCACAGGTGGGGCCACTCAGAGAAAAATCACATTTTTCATTTTGATAGCACCTTTTAACAGGAGCTCTCAAAGTGCTTGAAAAACTCTCAGTGCCGCTTCCCAGGCATGGGCCAGGGAGGGAAATTCCCCTTCAGGGAGAGGACCGAGGCAAACTTCCTGGTTTTGTTCTCCCCCTCCTCAATCCAGCCCAAACCCAGCCTGATGCCACGAAAGCCTCATCGGTGCAGGACAGGAGCTCACACCATGCCCTAAAGTCAGCATTCTGGCCGAGCGTTTCCCCAGACACAGATGAAGACATCCCCAAGCCTTCCTGGGACCCAAAAAAAATAATAAGTAAATAAAAAACCCGCAGTCATTTTGCTCCATCTGTTCTCAGTACCATGAAGGAGACAGCACAACAAATATTTCCAACAGGGATCATTTCTTTTAAAGAGATAAAAGAACAAAATCTTGTTAAGTTGAAGACTGAGACAAGTATAAAGTGGGATTTTCCTGTCTGGGAGGGAAATGTTCCTTTTTCTTGACTAACCAAACCATGCAGCATCTTCTCTTGTCACCTTAATTCCCCAGTTGCTCCCGCCGCACGTTGGGTAAAGCCTTGCGCAGCGGGAGAGCACCTACCACGCTCCCCGTAACATCTCCTCTGGGCAGGGGAAAGGGGATTAACACACATAATTGAATCCCAGTTTTAGTGGAAACCTTCCTTTAATTTAATCAGCATCACGAATATTAC
This sequence comes from Cariama cristata, assembly GCF_000690535.1. Classification (NCBI taxonomy): domain Eukaryota; kingdom Metazoa; phylum Chordata; class Aves; order Cariamiformes; family Cariamidae; genus Cariama; species Cariama cristata. Next base: position 14,660 of record NW_009604548.1, on the reverse strand, counting down.
ACTCGCTACATGTTAAGCTAATGCATGGGAACGCCGTTGCTAAAGAATTAAAATGATTGAAAACCAGAGGCAACTCCGGGGCAGCAGGATGGCTCGTGGAGACGCTGGCCATCTGCCTACGGGTTTGCCCAGCCCTCAGCCCAGGCACTAAGTCCCACAGCACCCACGGAGCAATGTACGGGTGGGAGATAAAGCTGAATTTTGGAGCATCATTTTGGGGAGAAGCTGGTTATTTCTCTTAGATGGGGGTTAAGCAGTAGCACAAAGTTGGGGCACCAAACAGTCACCAAATACCAGCTCAACACCCTCAACACACCCACGTGGGTTTTGGGTCCCAGGTCCCATCAGAGGTGGAGATGACCAGACCTCAAAGCTATCAAATGAGCTACTCCAAACAGGGGCTTCGTTTGGTGAATAAGATTGCCCATGCAACAAAGCAGCTCCCGTATTCCTAGCTCAGCCTCAGAAAATCTCAGGAAATTAAGAAAGAAAAAAAAAAGCCTATTGCAGCAGTGACTGCCACCGAGGAGGCTCTGCGGGAACGGCCAGTGCTGGCAAGCAGAAGGCGATGTTCCTGCGTTAACGCCGGAGTGATGACATCTTCTTCAAGGACAAAAATGAAGATAAAGTTCCTGTCCCCAGCCAAAATGATTGACGATGGCAAGGGAAGACACGAGTTCTGGGGAAAGGGAAAAAAACAACCTGAAAATGCTTGGAAATGGGAGATGCTCCCTCAGAACTGCTGCGCAGAGTAGCGCCGGGCCAGATCCTGCCCCACGCGGGGTCACCCTGGTCGTGAGCCTGTGCCGCTCCTCACCCCCCTGCATCCTGGCTTGGGTCCCCTCCAGGGAGGGCTGCCCCTCACCGTGGCCTCTTGGCACTGGCGCCAGCAGGCTCCCTCTCTTCCTCCCCCCACGCTGTACCTTGTGGGATTGTGAATTTTTAGGTCATTTCCACAATAAAATGATTTAAAAAGCAGAGGGGCCAGCTCCTGCTCTCGGCTGCACAGAGGAAATTCCTGTCCGTCTCTCAGGGGCTTTGCCTCATCCCTGCATCCGAGCTGGAGTTGCTCCCACCACCACCTTTTAATTGTTTTTAACTCTTGCTTCCCCTGGCTCCTCGTTCAGCTGCTCCAATCACCAAACGTCATGACTCCGAGAGCAACAAAAAACCCCCCACCAAACCCAAAAATCCATAAATGCTGAAAATAAACCTATTTAAAGGCTGCAGATATGGGACTGAGCGATGCGGAGCAGCAGAGGAACAGCCAGCAAAGCTCCCACCCCAGGGAAAGTCCTTAGGCACGCTGGCTAAAAATTGTAACGACGGCATTCAGCGAGCACCGGGATTCCCATGGCCGGGCTGCAGAAGGCGGCAGCGGGATCGGAGCGGGGACAACGCGTGCGTCAGCCCTCACAGCCATGGTCTGCCCAGCGGTGCTCCAGGACGGAGCCTGCAGCGATGCCAAAGCAGAGCCCGTGGGGCACGTTCAAACAACCGGGGCTGGTTTAAGTGATCCCGGCTTGGCTTTGAGTAGTGTGGTTTAAATAGGGGGTAACTGGCTCTTTGAGGGAATTCTTGCTCTGAGCTCCTAAGAAAAACAACTGCCCTGGCATCCCCCACCAGACAGGGGTGTAAATAGCCCTGAACTGGCACCGGAGCATCCCAGGGACCACGAGGTACAGCCCCCAGGGGGAAAAGCTTGCTCTGAATAAGAGAAAAGCTTCCAGCAGGGAAAAGAACTTGTGGTTTTTAGGCACAGATACAGCAAAGGTGCAATAAGATGCAAACCAAAGCACAAGTCCTCCAGCCTCTCCCTGTGCCTCTTCCAAATAGGGGGAAAAAAAGGTGGTGAGAAGAGCCAGCATGCTGGATTTAAGAGAATACCTCTGACCTCGTGCTTTCCCCAAATGAAGGCATCAGCTGAGGATGAGGGAGGAAGGCAGTGGCTGAATTCAGGCCTTGGGGATGATTAAGGAAATGTTCCGTCCCTCCAGTTAGCAAGGCCTGGAAAAGCCCCAAGCACAGCTCCAGATGGAAAGTCTGGAGGTTGATGCCTTAAGGTTTCCTCTTGCTGCCTCATGTGCCTTCTGCCACACCACCATCATCTCCGGAACATTCACATCTCTCAAGCTGCAACACACACGTGTGCCAAGCAGGAATATTTTAAGCAACTTTGGCACCATGGTGCAATCATAGGTGAAATTATGGACGGAGGATATGTGTAGAAATGATGATATGCACAGAGCTGGGCATACCCCAGTGCCAAAACGTTTAAAGGAGTTATAACCTGGCTGTAGCAACAGGTTTTCCATAGTGTAAGAGTTATCCTCTGAAGGACAGGCAAGGATCTGGCAGATCAGCACCCACGGACAGCCAGGCAGCACTCCCTGCTCAGCCCCTTCCTCGGGCACCCGGCCGTGTTTGGAAGAGCTGCCACGTAACAAACCCGTCTCCATTTATTAACACATATAAATATTTTTGTGCTGAAGTTTTTATGATTGCTTTAGTAGCAAAAAACACAAGCGGGCTCTGAAGACCCACAGGATTTAACCATCTACCTCTCAAGTTGGCTGCGAGGTCCGGCTGTCACTGTACACCATTGCTTCATGCCACCCGTACCCACAATGATGCTTCGTGCCACCTGTACCCACACCGAGGACCATTGCAGGCTGGCACAGCTCCCTTCCAGCAAGGGCACCCAGTGGGCTCTCTGCTCTCACAAACACATCTGAAAGTTGCTGAAAAAACCTGCAAATATCCAAAGTCCAAGGATTTTTGGAGGTGGCTGGTCTGAGGTACTGACCTGTTGGGTCCCGCTGGCTCAGCCCAGACCCGAAGCCCTGGGGAGTTAAGAGGATACCTAAGGAAGCAGGGTTTGAGGGGGTGAGGGGGGTGTTGGTTTGGTTTTTTACATCTCCAATGATCAAAAGACCTTTTCCAGAACTATGCCCTGTGACATAGACCCTGGGGGTGGGGAAACACCCCAGCTTGGTGTTTCCAAGACCCAGACGGCGCTTGCAGCCCATGGAGAGGCCACAGAAGAGCCCCTGGGCTGCCCCAGAGCTCCTCTTACCTGGCCAGGCGTGGGACCAGGCGTCGTGTCCTGCCTTCCCACGGCACAGAAAGGGAGGAAAGGAGAAGCAGCAGCTGCCTGGCGACTCCCATCTCCCATGGACACATCTCCTGCAATGGGAGCAAGTCCCCCAGTAAACACCCACAGAGCTCAGGCTGCATATTTAAAGGCATACATTTAAAGACAGCACCTAGCAAAAGTAAGTTGCTTTTGACAAGAACCAGTTTCTCTGTTTCTTGGCTCTTGCACTGAACTTATGGGGAAGTTGAAGATATCACCTGCTATACTAAGCATAATATGCAGCTTAATGGCCAAAAAACGCAGATCTGGCCTTCTGCCTCCTCCCCTACCCATGCTCCCAGCTCTTAAATAATTTGCTCCCTTTATTTGTGCGAACAGGTTTTCAGGCACGGCAGAAATCCACCATCAGCAGTTATAGAAAGAAAAGTAGGAGACAGAGAGACACAGGCAAGTTCTTTAAACCCAGGAAAACCTCGTTTGCAATTCAAGATAAACAGGCATCATATAAATACACAGTCGGATGATGAATCCCTGGCTTCCCGCAGCTTTGGGACCTGCCCTGCCACAAGGGCACGCTCGCTGCCAGGCCCTGACATCCCAAACCCACACCAATGTTGGGGAGCACGTTACCCCTCAGACCTCTGCAGAAACACAGCCCTCTCATGACACATCAGAAATCAAGCACCCCCAAATAAAGGCATGAAAAGCCCTTTGATTGCTGTAGAAGAGGAGGATTCAGCCTCCGGCAGGGAGGACAAGCCTCCACAGCAGCCTCCCATGGGCCAGCCCCATCCCAGGAGGATGGGGAAGGAGCCCCTGCCAGAGCTTATGCCAATTAATGGGTAGTTGAAATACAAATTGCTTAACCAGCAGCCGGAGGTGCCGGGGGACTGCCGTGACTGCCGTCCATCTCCCCCCAACACCCCGGCAGCTTCAGGCTGACAAGAGCTTAATTGCAGCTGGGGGGAGAGAGGAGCCCTTCCCGCTCACAGCTAAGCTGCGCATCCCTGGAGGCATCCTCCCCGGTGAGCACATTGGTTATTTAATAATCTGCCGGAGTCAGGCACGTTCCCAGGCCCGTGAAACACCTCTTCACCAAGGGAAGGGAAAGCAACCGCTTTTCCACCTTCCAAGCAGCAGCGGGGCTCACACCAAAGCCCCTGGACCGCACCATGCGGCACGTTTTTCTCATCCAGGGGACCACTGCATCTCCACTTTTCATCACTTCACCATGGCAGTTTTGGCAGGCAACGAGCCAAGAGCATCAGTGCCACGTCCCATCAGCCGTTCAGCTACACCCGGTCATCCTCCAAGATCCCGGCCCAGCACAGCCCCGCTCTGAGCAGCGATGGGCATCCCTCCTGCGTGGCTGCCTTTGCAGAAAAGGAAGGGAAGGCTAGGGAATTAATCTGCAGGAGATGCATTAGCGATTTAACAGGGGGAAGGAAAGGACCACAGATAAACCTTAATGATATAAATGTATCCTATAATTAACAGTTAACATGCAGGGAAGATAGCCCTCGGATGGAGTCTTTGCTACCAAGGAGAAATGTGCCATTTATATTCCATGTGGGTCCAGGAGCAGGCGAGGAAGCTGCCACACACACTGCAAGCACTTGCATGTGTAAATAATGGCTCCTTCCAATAAGGGAAAGAATATACAGCAAACAAAATTTTGTGTGCTTGCTCAAGTATCTTATGTTTAAATAATAGGAGCTAAGTGATGCATTTCTGCTCAGGCACTAATCACTGCCAGGGGCCCACAGCTCTGTTAGGGAAATTGCCTTCTTCAATCATTTAGGACCATCTACAGCTTCTCTGGACCCAGAGCTGTTCATGATTAGCCTCTGTGCTCTTACTCACACATGGGTTTTTTGGGGTGAAGGAAAAAAAAAAATCAGAAGTGGGGATTTAGTAGCCCGTATGGGACTTGCAACCAGCCTGACAGCTCTGGGCAGCTCTCAGCATCCTCCTGTCACAATGCCCAGAGAGAGGAGATCTGGAGGAGACGCTGACCCCCACCTTCTGCCCATCTAACGTGTCTCATCCAAGCCTGCAACACAGCCACGAACCTCAGCCGTGCCGGGGAAACACTGCGGTGACCTGTCAGTGCAGGTGGAGAGGGTTGCCCAGAGGAAAAATAAAGACCAGAGTGTCTGAAAGCAATTTCTAGCGAGTGCAGCAAGTGTCTTTTCCTCTGCAAGCACGCTCAGGGCTTTCATTGCCAACCTAAACATTATTCTAACTGTGAAACCGAGACCATAATACATGTCACGGTTGGAGACTAGCAGGTTTTTATAACCAAATCTGGAAAACAAAAGTCGCACACTTATTTTTCAATACATCACAGCTTTTCCCTAAGCAGGTAAGAGGAGGAAATCCTTCCCCTGGGGCCCCATGAGCTGCTTGGAGATGGCAGATCCCGGAGCAAACCAGCCGAGGGGTAGAGAGGACGTGCAACCCACACGCTGCTATTACGGCTGTTGTACATTTCCAACTGCTAAAATTGCAAGTAAGCATTAAATATCTTATTGAGACTATCAGCACATACAATTTGTGGTCATTAAATGCATTTCCTTTATGTTTCCCTGAGGCTAGAACAAACCTTACTTTCAGATCATTTGCAAGAAAACTCTCCAAAGATTATAATTTACCTGCTGCCAACACCATAAATCTTTAAAATTAGTTAGTTGACTGTTTGCTAATGACCATAAATGCATTCACTAATACAGCCACTTTTTAATTAGCTCGCAAGAAGAGATTTGAGTGGAGAGGAACACTTAGATTTTTTTTTTTTTCTTCAAAGGAAATCAATATTATTTCAAGATACCCGAGACAGCACAAGTTCAAGTGCACAGCCTCCTCGCCCCTCCAAGCCCAGTGGTTTGGGGGCAATAACCCCATCCACACTTGGATAGCTGGATCCAGGCTCATTTCACCATCCAGGGCTGGCAGTACACACAAGTACACCGGAGCAGCAAATAACCCAATGAATTATGGAAAAATGTGGGATATTCCCACTGTCAGGATGGAGGTGGGAACGCAAACAGCAGCTCGGTCCAGTGTGGTGCCCGGGCACCAGCAGGACATGGCGAGAAGCAAAGGGACCGATGGGATTTCCCCGAGCCCTACATCCCCCTGCATCCCTGCAGCATCCCCACCGCAAAGCCATTCACTCCATATGGTTGTGCTCGCCTCCCGCGCAGGGCAACAGTTCTGCCTGAATTCCCACATTTATTCTTAATTACCTCATGAAGAAGTCAGATATATTGACCGCTGCCTGTTTGATACATAATTCATGCGCCAGGAGAGGCAATTTCCAAGAGTTCACCTTGTTGGATCCTTCCAGGGGAAGGGGAAGCAGGTTTTTTTCCGGGTGTCAGCAATTGCGTGTCATTAGCAGAGATGGATCCTGCACACTTCACAGGGGCAGCGGATTTCCAATCACCGTTGCAAAACACGGGGGCTGCAAATATTAGCGCTCCGAGGCATTTTGCAAGGCAGACATTTTAATTTAAATCGATGAGTTATTGATTCATTTTTCATGCTGGAAGGAGAGAGCACAGTGTGTATTTCTGCCACTCGATCTGTACTTCTGATGACCTCAGGCATACAGTATAAACCTGATGTAAAATATTTCCTTTCCTAATAGGGGAGCTTTTATGGCCTTGGACCTGAGTGAGCAGAAAGTCATCTGGGAAAGGATGCCTGAATAGGAAACCATGGCAAGGAAGGTAATTAATGTTCAGTGCATACTCTCAAATTAGCCTATCCCTGAATAGGAAGGAAATGAATCACGAGTTGAACTTTTATATAGCCTCAGGGTCTTCTCAGACACTTACAAAATTTCCTGGTGTACAGGAGCTGATAAAGGGCTTGGCTCCCCACGCCTACAGGCTTGGGAAGGAGCAGTGAAATGAAGCCAGGGGGAGAGACCCGCAACCTCTCGAGAAGCCACCCCGTGCCCACAGTTTGCTTTTGGAAATCGGGAAGTTGGTGAGGATTGTTTAGTGGAGTATCTGCATTAGGAAGCTCAGGGGCCACAGGGAAAGCTGGCATTCAAGCTATGTTTCTTGACAGCACAATCCCTCTGCGATTAAAAAAAACAAACAAAAAGTCATCGACCCTGCACACTTACTGACAGGAACCAACCCCATGCCAATCAAGGGCATCACTTGTGTTTCTGGCAGGGTCCCCTGCTGCGTTGAGCTGCAAAGGGGAGGAAGGGGAGCTGGCACCTTCCCCCAGCGATGCAGAGAGGGAGAGACGGCAGCAGATACAACGCTGTCTCCTAAACAGCTTCAGATTTGGGAGGAGCTGTGAAGAACCAGCCTGGCATGGATGTCTGCTGGAGGAGATGCCTGACCACTCCCGGGATGCCTGGCTAGGAGGTACCTGCCCTACGTCCCCCCTTCCCTGACCTGGGACCAGGGCCCTTGTGCAATGTCCCTAAGGAACAGCAAGCCTCCAGCTCAGGGACCTCATCAGAGAGCCAAAACCCAGCTGGAAAGAGGACATGGGGCAAGACAGAGAGCCGAGGCACAGCTGTGCCTGTGCCTGGCACTGCCTGCAGCAGGAACACTGCCCAGCTCTCATGGGTAAAACATCCCTTTTCCAGCCATTTTGCACCTTCCTAAAATGATTCTCCAGCAACACCTCATTTGTCTCCCATAAGTTCACGCTCTCTGACCCTAAAGCCATCATCCAACACTGGCAATATCACAGTGACTTCCATGGCTGCTCCTGCCCACCATGGGGGATGAAGATGTCCAGCCAAGGAAGGCAACAATGACCACAGGCACCAAAGACCTCGTCTGACTGCACTCTTCCTCAGAAATCAGAAGTTTCAATCAAAATAACAGAAGTACAGCCAAGCTGTGGAATAGGCTGTGAAGGGAAGGTGTTTTCCATGAGATATCAGCAGGTTTTTGCCCACTCTGCATAAGTCCTTTGAAGTCTGGCTCACAAAAAAGCAACAACAACAAAAACCACTTTCATGTCTCTAATAAAGCAGAACTATAAAACCATGAACCAGCTTCCAAGAAAAGCTGCCCTGTGCGAGTCCGGGCACCAGCCAGGTTTTTAACTGATGGCATGGCTGCAGCCGAGGAGGCCGGGAGGAGCTGGGGAAAGCAGCAGCTGAGACAAAGGCGAGCAGAGGGGCTGTGCGGGGGGAGCATGACCCATTACCGAAAGGGATGCGGCACAGCCCCAGGGATTGGCTTCGCTGCGGTTGGTGTTGTTTGCATTGGGTGCTGCATCTTGGCCAAGCCTGTGGGCAGAAGGAAGTGTTAACACTGCCCTGAGGTGCGATGGAGCTACAAAGACTCTGGATACCTCGCAGGAAGATGTGGTTTAGAGAGTCAAGGAGGACTCTGGTGAGTTTGAGAAGAATGCTCAGCATGGTCCTTCTGGGTGTTACCAGTATCCCTCAGAGCATCCCGCACATGCAGGTGCCCATAGGCAGGCTGGTGCACCCCAACGTGGCACTCCTCTCCCCTCACCAGCTCCACCGTGCTTGCACTGGGGCTGGGACTGGGACTGTGTGGTAGGAGCAGGCACCCGGCTCACTGCATTGCAGGTCCCAGCCTGCAGATCGGCTTTGGTCATGACATACATGCAAAGAAATTTTTGCAGTGCCCCTTTTGAGAAATACTGTGGTTTCGCCCCAAAAGCAGCTGCCACATCCCACCTTTGGCTGCAAGCTGGGGAAAGCTGCGTGCAAGTCAACTGCCTCCTTGTGTCTTGTACCACAGCCCACGCAGTGCTCCCGACATCTGGGTCCTTGGGTGCCATGCAACATCTCAGCACTCATCTGCAAGAGCAAGTTGTCACCACCATGACAAGCAATGCAGAAGACCTCTATTGCCAGGGGCATAGCACCCCAGCACCAGCCCCTTTGCACCATCCAGGAGTGTCCAGGCACCTCGGTGGCCTTTATTCACCCCCAAATCCTTCCTCCATAGAGAAGAGTAAGGTCTGGGGAAACGTCTCCCCCAGCTGCCTGACCAGAGGTGCCAGCGGGAACATGCAGTCCTGAAAAAGTCCCTAACACAACATCTTCTGAAGAGCACAGGGGTAGGAAGGTGCCGCATTTGGGCAGCCGCAGCGGTTTGTTAATCAAGGCCTTTCAGTGAAGGAGATGTCGCATCAAGGGCAGTTTTTCTCCCCAGCACTACAGCCGAGCACAAACCAGACACCGAGAGAGATCTTTGCAGGTGAAGGGAAGAGCTACCTAACATAATCTGGATAATCATTTGGGGGATGTTTGTAGAAGAAACCCTTCTGGTAATATTAAATGATAAATTATGTGCCAATAACTTCCCCAGCACCGATCAGAAGACATTTCAGAGATGAGCAGGAGATGGGGCCAGTCCTGACAGTGACAAATTGGAAGTGCCGGCAGACACGCTGCCCTTCCCAACGAGACGGTGAGGAAATGCCATGTGTCAGCATTTACAAATTAAACCTCAGCCCCGCCAGACACAGCCGCCCGCTTCACAAAATAAATTTGTCTGAGTCACTCTGGTTCAGAGGTGGCTCTCTCTGAAATTAGGCTGACTATGGGCTCATTTGCAGAGGGAAATGCAAAAGCCACATTTGTCATGCACCAGTGTCCCCAGCTGGCAAGAGGGCTCTGCTTTTAACCCCTTGCTTTCCTCTCTGTGTAGCTTCCCAAGGGGCATGCTTTGGGCACTGCATTTTGACTGAGACCTTGAGTTTGAGGAAAGGTTTGATGCTAAAGCACGTTAAGAGATTTAACGCTAGAAAAGACATTAAGACTTGAAGCCCAAAGCTCAGAACATTGCTATGAAAAGATAGCCGTGGGCACCCCCAGGTCCCATCCCTGCCAAGGGTGGAGGCACTTCTCAGTGTAGGCTCACTGTGGGAAACTTCAGGATTATGATTAGGCAAGGAAAAACAAGAAAAGAAAATCCGAGCAGTGCCTCTGTCAGGGACAAAGGCTGCTCCAAATGCACCTGCACTTGCCAGCAGAGCAGAAAGACCCTTGGCAAACCCGCAGAGTGCTCCAGAAGCAGAGCTACCTCGCCAGAACACGGATTGGGAGCAAACAATAGCTCTTTGTATCACAAAAACGCACCAGATGGCTGGTGGTGTGAGGATCCAAGTTTAAGAGATGCGCTAAGCTGCTGTAGAGGAGGAGCAGGGGTGAGGACCAGAGCAGAATAACCTCAGGCTCAGGCAATGCTCAGGGTGTGGAGCCAGAGAAAGGGCTGCAGAGATAACGGGGTGTAAAATTCATGCCTGGCTCACTGAGCACCCTTGTAGGCAACCTCCTGCTCTGCCAAGACCTACAAATGTGTTCAAAGCCAGTGAACGTGGTCTACACAGAGACCCAGGGAAGAAGCCGAGCCTAGAGGAGAGATGATTTGCCAGGCTCCGCAGGGAGATACACCTCTTGCATCGCACAAAAGCAAAATGTAGACATAGGAGAAATAAATAGCAAAGGAGAAAAACTAGCAAAGGCTCATCCCTAGTGTGCTACAGAGAAAAACCTCTCGTGGAGAAGTGCCCTGCATGTGCTACCCCCTGCAATGCTTACAGCAAGAGAAAATTATGCCAAAGTTAGCAGACTGAAGAGGGGAAAAGGCACCAAGTAGTGAGTCAAAGGAAGAGATTTTGCCTATAGATGGTAGAAACACAACACAGCATGTGAGGTGTAAAAGGGGCAGATGGGGGGTGGAAATGATCACCAGATGAGGTGACACACCAAGAGACGCAACAAGCCACAAAATGCCAGCTGTAAAAGCGGGACAAGCATGGGACCTGGCCTGAACATCTCCACGTTTTGCAAGGCAAGACAGTAAAACTACAACAGCCCAGCCAAAAAACTTGCATTCTGCAGTGCTGCTGTCATAGTCCCAGCGGGCACTATAAACTGCAGAACAGCAGAGGAAAGATACAGGCGGAAATTTTGAGTAGTGGAAAACCAACAATAATACCAGTTATAACCAACCGAATTCATCAATCAAGTGAGCCCAAAGCTGAAGTGAGTGGCTCCTACAAATGAAAAACCAACATCCTACAAATGAAAAACCAACATTCATGCCCAGAGCTGCTGAGACCCGGGCAGATGTGCACTAGGGTTACCAGGGCATCACTGGAAGAGCTGGAGCATCTTCCAAGCACAAGAAACAGCTTGTGCTGCCAAGTGTGAAACCGTGGCATCGGCTCTGAAGGACGTGAGGTTGCACCCTCCGACAGCTGGGACTGAAAGGGACGGAGGATGCACAGGAGGAGAGGACCAGGCACAGCCAGAGGATGCACAGGAGGAGGGGACGGGCGCATACAGGCCATCCTCTCCGAGCACAGCCCCACAAGTCCCAACACAGCAGCAGAACAGAAACATGCCATTTTCAACCTAAAACCACCAGCAGAGCCATGCACAGACAGGTGCCTGGGTTAGGGAAAGGGGCTACTCAGGGCAGTGGGTACGGGAGCTCTGCATCTGCCGCAGAGCACGGGAGCATCCCCCGGCAGCGGGGTTTGGAGGGCAGCCATCGCGAAACTGTGTTTCCACTCTCTCATACCTGGCACCTGGCTGAGTTTGCCCGGAGCAGCCTGCAAAGAGTTTGATGCTTCCCTCGGCTGCCAAAAACCACGTCCAGGTTTGCACCCTCACATCCCCAGCCGTTGTGGGCCACCTGAGACCCACCCGGCCCCCAGGACAGTTGTGCCTCTATTCCTCATTAATAAAACCTAAGTTGTTTTGAGCAACAAAATGAGGGTTTTCCATGAATTTGTGTGATTTGTCCCAACAGCCTGTCTGTGCTTCTTGCCCACAATGTAGGCAAGACAGCGGCAGGGAGCCAGCAGCACCAAGGGTGCCACGGTGCCGGACGCCTCTGGGGTCATCATGGGGCAACACAATAAATCTCCTGCAAACCCTCGGTTTCCGCCTGTGCCTCACTTTCCGCCCCCAAATCAGACACGCTGCGGTTTTTGCCAAGCTGAACTCTTAGGACAGAGGGGAAAAAACTTCTGGTGATTTATTTCTTAACCCAAAGCTATCCCATTCGGAGAAGGTCTCCCATGCCAAGTCCTAGTTTTAAAAAATAAAAAAAAAAAAAAAATCACATTCATTAGTCAGCTTGCTTGGCTGGATCTGTAATAAGAATGTAATAAACTTTCCATATGTCTCTGATAAACTAGACAGCTTAAGTTATGAGCAGAAAAAGGCATCAATTTTTAAAATGTCAAAATTTGCCATGTAACTTGGGCCAAGCACTTGTTCTTAACGAGACAGTGGAAGAAGTTGGATCCAAGTTTAAAGTCGAAAGAGCCAGAGGAGGACATGCCAGCTCAACTCTTGTGGCTCCTTTTAAAGCCCTTGTTTTCACCAGCAATGTCCGTGACGAGCGCATTCCCCCGACACTGATGACTGTCTCCCCCTGTTCCCAAACCAGGACCTGACCCCCTCCCACCACAGCCGGGACATGCTGGTGATCCCAGCAGGGCATCCCTCAGGACAGACCCCCACAGCCCCAGGATGCTCCCCCAGGCACAGCCACCCCTTTGCTGCGGGCACAGAGGTATGGTTTGATGAAGGGGCTTTGCATTTCCAGGCGTGGGACTCTACCCTTTGCCCTCCAGCCCTGAGCACTCGATGCATTTACGTTCACACTCACCCCATCGCAGGAAGAAGAGAAATGGTGACCACTCAGGCTGACGCATATCCAAGGCTCATTACCCTGAGCTCAGCTTTGATGAAACCCTGTATTTTAGCATGCACAAAGCTAGTTATGCTCCTCTGGAAAAGGGCTCCTGAGAAGTACTAACACTCTCAGATACGGCCCAAACTTACTCCAGCAGTCAAACGCACACACAGCTATGGTGGGAGACCTTCACCTGCCCCATTCCTGATGCTGAGCCCTGTGAACGAGCTGTTCCAGGGATGGGGCAAACCTTCTCCCTGACCCCTGAGCAATGGGCACCATGGAAGGTAGCACAAAGGATGCAGCAGAGATGAAGATTTGGACTGTGGGGGCCTATCAAACAGTCAGTCCAGGGTACAGAGACCGATTCCCGGTCCCCAGCCAAGCCCTGGGATGACAGGAGCAGGATGAGAGCAAGCTGGGACCGTGTCTTTATGTATTTTGCAACCTGCCCTCCTTGGAGCTAGGCACAAAGCTGGACCTCACCCCAGGGGTGAATCTGAGCACCATCAACCTCAAAGACTGATGGTCTTTCAGCACTTTAATTACAACGCAGTAGGCGAGAACAGCCTGCCTGATGTTCCGCAGGAAATTGAACTGCACAAGCACGGCAGACATATTCCTGCGCGGCTCCCCTAGCAACTCTGGGAAAGTTTCCAAATTCCTGCACCATTAACATTTAAGGAATCGTCTCTGAACTGTAGTAGTTAAACAGTGAGGAGAAACAAGACACTGTAAATGGATTTGTTCGGTGTAGGTCAGTTACCGAAGGGGCTGTTTAAATCAGGGCTCGCTGTTTCACACTGACAGCAAAGGTCTGGCTCAAAGCACTTCATCATTTTAAGTTTTCCACCTATTTTTTCCTCTCTTTGACCACTATCAGGCCACGGCAATATCTTACTGTCAGGCCCTCCTGCAGCACACAGCAAAGGTGAGGGGACACAGAGCCTCTCAGGTGAGGGCTCCTCTTCATATTCACCCTGAGGCCACGGCGATGGGCAGCCCACCAGGGGAAGCAGCCCCTCCACAGCAAGCTGGCAGTCACATCCCAAATGCCCATGGGTCAGTGGCCATGCACAACCATGGCAGTCGGTGCCAGTGGGAAGGGGCTGCAAGCAGCTGTGCCTGGGCTGGGCAGCATACGGGAGCCCCTGCTCCCAGCACAGCACCACCTGCATCTGCAACCACCGCCTGCCTCTCCTCTGCTCCCCCTTATGCCGCACCAGCAGACACCTTGATCCTCTGGGCAAGAAAAAAAAAAAAATGTCATGATTTATTTCCCCACACGCATCAGCTTGACATCTTTATTGGTGTTTGCAGCAGGAACAGGCCTTGGTGCGGGAGAGGGACTGCACATACAGACCCTGACATGCAATTGTGTTTCTCCAATGCCCAGCACAGGCTGCTCCGGGGTCTTGAGACGCCCTTGAGCATCCCTCCTTTGGAGTGAATCATTTCCCAGCTAAATTGCCACACGGCTGCGGCTGCCAGGATTACAGCGGCTGCAGGAGCTCACTGCCTCAGGCTGGGGTTGGCAGCTACAGGGCAAGGCTTGCTTCTGCGTTTTTTCTCCACTGCCCATCTTGCATTTAAGCTTGGTCTGAGCGCTCACTCTCTGAGTGTAAATGAGTGAGTGGCAGTGGAAATTGTCCCTTTTCAAACAAGTTGGAGCTCTCTGGCCTCAGGGTTTAATACCAGCCAGGAAAACACATAGTTTCTTTCCTCCCTTCTTTTAGTTAACCTGCCCAATGCTACGCAGAAGGGTAACTGTAGTTCTGAGCTCCCGATTCAGAGTCCTCAAGCCCAGCTGGAGGACCAGTTCTCTGTCTCCACTATCTGCTTGCAAAGGCACCAAGCCTTTTGGTGAAGAAGTTCTTCCTAATATC
>NW_009604547.1:0-41648 GCF_000690535.1 Cariama cristata | reverse complement strand
AGTCCTGTTTTAGCCAAACCAGGACAGTAACTGTTTTCAGATAGTCTTTTTTCAAATAATGCTTGTTATTTGTAATGTTCTGCAGCATTTATACATCCATGATATTTGAGGTCTCTGGTCTAGGATCAGTAATCAGTTACACTTTTGCTGCCCTAACAGACATTGAGATTTATGTGACTACCTTTGTGTCCTAGACAAAGCACTGAAACTATCAATGACTTTTAAAATACTGGACACACTTTCACAGTTACTCAAAATCGTGACAATTTATAAACCGTATATTCCTTTGACATTTCTAGCACTACCGAGTCGGACATCTCATCAGACTTAATTTATAAAGTAACTCTGAAGAATTAAATGGAACTAATTTGTTGCTTGGATGATTCACTGTGTTGCATATTCACTCCTGTTGAGTTTTGTGTATGTGTTTTTCAGAAAGTAGTGAGAAGTCTGCATTCACTGAAGGAATTCTTTATTTTCATCAAATATGCGTACTTAAGCCATGCAGTGTTCTATTTAATGACCTATTCCTAGGGCATTTGGGTTTATAACATACCTTTGTTTTGCTGAGGGATGACTTGCATGGGCTATGGAGATGTGAAATCAACCTGGCTTGCTAATGTTTATAAATCTGTTTTTTTTCCTCACCTCTGCAAGTGAGACAGAAATTGTATTTCTGTTGTGATCAAAAATGAAAGACCGGTAACATTTCTTGGCTTTTTACCTTGTTTTTACTGGATATGTAGAAGCACAAATATGATTCTTTATCATTCTCTCTGATACCAAAAAAATTGAAAAAAATTTAAGAAAACATTCTTGAAAGTATGAAGACTCTCCAAGCGTCTTGTCGTCAGCAGAAATCCCCGTCTCGTTCGTCCCAGAGTGTTGGTCATGTTGAGTGAACACGCACTTGCTGTTTGCTCATGTTTATTGCGCATTCTTGTGTGTCATTTATGCATGACAGACGCATCCCGCAGCAGATAAAGTCTTTTCATTTCCCTGAGCTGTTCTTTGTGGGCCTTGTGGTAGGATGTCAGGTTATTACAGGTGCATTAGAAAAAACCACCCTCTCCTCCCTGATTACAGCAACCTCTTAGATCTTTGTAAACAATCTTTTGAGCATCCCCGTGAAGTGAGGTGGTGCTGTAATCACTGCTCACACATCAGGAAATAAGGCACAGAGATTATAATAAATAATTTTTGACTGAAGGGTTTGAGGAAGTCTGGGGCTGGACATGTTTATTTAGTACTATCTTACTGTGTTTTTAGATCAACAGCAGTTACACCTATTTGGATTTATTAAATCAGACCTCAAGCTGTCATACTGGATATAGTAAAGATGTAGAACGGCATCTAGATGGAGAGTGCTGGGTGCACAGCATCCTCTCTCAAGTCTATAGAGGCAAAAAGCTCTACAAGAGAGCAGTCAGTCCACGTGGCTAGCTCTGACCATCTGGTGTAGATACCTGACTTAAATGCCTCCAGCTAGTGGAGAAAAATCTGAATCTTTGTGATTATCCTTAAAGAGGAGTCCAGATCATCATCATACAGGGGTTACAGAGCGTTGTCAGAGATGGCATACAGTTCTTCAGATCTGGAGAGCAGGAACCACCTTCAACCATATGATCTGTTTGTCTTCTGAGGTCTCCTGTCTGTTTCATTACACATTTTCTAACTTTCGTGACAGCAGAAATAAGGAGAGCCATATGGCTGATTCTGTAGACAAATATCACTGACATTCTTAGATTAACCTGTCCTTTATGAAGTTTAATGGAGAAAAGAGTACATGATCATGTAATTACATATTGCATCCTAACACATAAATGATGAATTAACGTTGCTTAAGTAGGGTTTATTTTCTCATCTAATTTTTGAACTTGAAATTGTAGCATTCTTTTTGTGGTTTAACATTCTAAATGTCCAAGTTTGAAAATCTGAATGTGTTGAAACTCTATGGATTCTCCTTTCCTTCCCCTTGACGGATCATCTGTGGTGTTTGAGTTTTTTTTTTTTACAGCAGGCCTGTCTATTGGGCTTTTCTTAGCATGAGGAGAATGTCATCTCTGTATGGACTTTCCCCTAGAAGATGCTGGAAAGCTAAACTGACAACAGAGTTTACAGTGAATTCACTCAGGCACTTGCTTATTGTAGCGAAGTCAGGAGAATCTCCCTAATTTAGATAGCATTGCTGAAGAATGATAGACTATCCCAGAGAGATCAGCAAAGAACGCAAACCTTCCAGAGGAGCAGAGCTGACTTTATGAAGAAGTGCTCTCCAGTCATCATAATCCCACCCACATCCCTTTTCTTGGGGCCCATAATATGTTTCTTTTTTCTCCTCAATGTAATACTCTTCATGAATGTTCATGCCTATGCCTTTTATCCTGTTCCCTACAGGTTTTTTGCAAAGTGTCATCATATATCCCATCCTTCTCAACTCTGGCTCTGTTCATACTCTCTTCCCACTGCCATTTTGCATTCCCTTCCTTCCTGTCTGTTCTTTCTATCCTACACATTTATTTTGTTCACATTCCTCATTCTTCTGAGTTCTTGTTTGATGTGCTTCTTTATCCTCTTTCCTGCTGTCTCCAGGGGCAGTACGGAGTCTTCCTGCTACGGCTGGGGGAAAGGACAGTGCTAGTGACTCCCAGAAGCAGGAGTGCTTGTCAAATGGTCTGCTCTAGCTGTGTATATCTCGCACAGAGCTTGCTTAATGCCGTGAAGATGGTGACTGCCGTGAGCTCACAGGATTTTTGAGAGGCAGCACACATGAGATCTTCAGAGGATGGAGCTGCTTAGATCTTCATCTCTGGACCAGGCGTGATCGAAGTGAAGAGGAATTTTTCAAAGACCTATACACCAGCCATCTACGGGAAGTGGCTAAAGAAGTATCCGTGGCGGTAGAACATAACTGCCTGCCAGATAGATCCATTCCAAAACATGAAAGTCCTGGAATTTGGTAGAGCAGAGAAAGACTAGAGCTTTAAAGGAAAAAAAAAAAAAAATCTTTCTAAAACTCATAACCTGAGTTTGCCCACAGAACACGATACTGCGTAGATGAGTACTTATGAAATAGTACTACTATGTTTTAGTTGTAGTGTATGTTTTTGCAGCGCTAGTTTTGTCATCCAGATAAGTTTCTGTTGTGTGCTACACATTGGCAAAGTGGATAGAATGAGAAGAGCTAGGTGCGCGCGTGTGTCTAAGCTAATGGCTGGCTTTCATACTTGGCATAAATAATACCTTAAAACATACTACCTACCATTGCATCATTTAGTGGTAATAAATGGTCCAACACACAGAGAGATGTTTTTCCAAGGTGATATTGACTTTTTATTAACTTCTATGAGCTCTTTGGCTGGTATTTGTCATAGGAACATCTCTAGCCTGTCTCGAGATTTGTATAAAAAGCTGTCTGTTGATTGGAGTGAAACTCAAATGCATTCTCTCTCTTGACTTGGGCTGTTTCTTGTATTATTTCAGCATCTTCCTACTGTCATGAAGAAAAAGCTTAGATTTTAAGATCTGGAATAAAAACAGAATAGTTCCAGGTAGCATCAGCCTTTGAACAAAACAAAATCCCATTGTGTTACTGTGCATGGCATCTGTGCGGATGCAGTTCTGGTCTCCCAGCCTCAGAAAGCATGTAGTAGCATTAAGTAAGGGATGAACAGATTCTGCACACAGAAAAATTAAATTAAGTTCTTCAGCTTGAAAAGGAGGAGTTGTAGGAGAGTTTTGATAATGCTAGGAATGATCAGGAGAGGAGGAAAGCGAAAAACAAAACGAAAAACCTTATACTCTTGTATAAATCCATAGTGATCTTGCATCATGGAGAAGGAACAACTTCTGTGCGAAGAGAATTTAAATACAAAAGAATTCCTCAGTTTAGAAAAGGAATGACTGAGGAGAAATAAGAGTGAAGTATATAAAATCATGAATGTAGTGGAGAAGGTGAAAAAGGAATAGTATCTCATAGTACAAGAGCAACGGGATATCCAGTGAAATGATCAAGCAGTAGCTTTAAGACAAATGAAGGGAAGTAGCTCTCCATGATGTGCATAATTAAATTACAAGATTCATTGCTGGAGAGTGTTGTGGAGGCTTAAAGTCTGAACGGGTTCAAAAGCAATTAGACAAATTCGTGGTAGATGCTTCCTTCTAGGACTGTTAAGCACAATGATGGGAACTGGGAATCCCTACACCACAATTTACGGGAAGGTGAAAGGTTGCTGGAGAGTTGGGCAGAGGGAAGGAAGTATTGCTCTATGAAATAGGATGATGTATTCTTTTCCTAAGCATCCAATGCCAGCCACTACTAGGAATGGAAGTAGTAGGGAAGGGAGTGATGGCACCCTCCTCTTGGCACCTTCACCGCAGTTATTTATATACATTGATGGGATGCCCCCAGCCTTCTCTTCTCCAGAGCTGAACAGTCCCAGCTCTCTCAGGCTCTGCTCATAGGAGAGATGCTCCAGTCCTTTCATCTTCTTAGTGGTCATTTGCTGAACTCTCTCCAGTACTGCAGGTGAGGCTGTACCGGTACTGAGTGGGTAGAGTTCATATTGTGTTTTGAGGGCTTGGATTGCAGCAGAGCTCAAGGTGGGTTAAGCAGCCAGCTTTCACAGCACATCTGACCATGCCTGGGTAAGAGTCAAAGAGCATTTCAGCAAAGCGGAGTTACTTTTTTTTCTTAATTGGTTGTCTGTGGTTTAAACTCTAGGAGAATGGATGCTTGTGCATTGCTGTTTAAGTGTTAGGTGCTGTCTGAAACTCTTAGGCAGTCTGAATTTCACTTGATATTCTGAAGCTGTTGTTTCAGGAGCATCTCTATGCTCACTGATAATCTACAGTATATGCAAAAGTCCTTTATTTTATTTTGCCATACAAAATTATCTGTATGTTTACAAACGCCAGACCAGTTACCAGTAGAATGAGACTGGAAAATGAAAGCAAAATTTTCACATCCAAGATTAAACTGTGCTCTAATGGCTTTTGTTTTCCAAAATGAGAATTTGGGAAATCGAGACAGTGCTTGTTTTCCTCCTGTAAAAAAACATAAGCATTTACCCATTTACAATGTGATCATGTAAGCTACTTTTGTGATGCTGCAATGGATGATTCATTGTGCTGGATTAATTAATGCTTTGCCACTTTCAAATAGAAAAGATACTGTGCAAAGAGAAACATTTAGACTCAATGTGTTTCAGAAATGGATTGCGTACTTGTAATTGTTTTTAGTTCCTAAAGTATCTGAAAGGATTTTTGACACTTTGAAATGTTGCAAAAGTCCGTTGTTCGTATAATACTTTTTATGGTTAAGGAAGGCTCATGGACGTTTTTCCCTGTGGGTTTTTGTGTTTTTTCATTATTCATCAATTCGTGAAAGATGCCTAATATTTCAGGGAAAAAGAAGTTAAAAAAAAAAAAAGAGCTATGATTCACATTTCAGAACTTTGAAGCCATCAGAAACTGGAATCTAAAATAATCTACTAGAGAGACAATGCATCTGTCACTTTTACATTACATTTTTATCATCAGCTTTTAATGTTTGTTATACAGTGAGAACCAAAAAGCCAAACTGCAATATGAAATTGTAAACAGAAAACAGCTCAGTCATAGTAACTACTTAACACTTGGCTGTAGTTTTACAATCGCACATAGTATAGGGTCTATGCTATTTT
The DNA here is from genome assembly GCF_000690535.1 of Cariama cristata. Lineage (NCBI taxonomy): Eukaryota > Metazoa > Chordata > Aves > Cariamiformes > Cariamidae > Cariama > Cariama cristata. Next base: position 35,964 of record NW_009604547.1, on the reverse strand, counting down.
TGTAGCCTCTGAAAATTTGGAAGTGGAACGTAAAGATACCGCAGAACTAACCTGGTAACTTCAAGAAATTCTGTTACTTCCATAAAGCCTGAATTTTCTGTCTTAAAAAAAAGTCTCACAAATTACTGTAAATGTAAATACTGTTCAAGCAAGGAAGCATAATTAGCTTTTTGCTTGTACAGGAAAAATTAAAAATTAATTGGTGGTACCCATGGCATACTTTTTCTCCTTTCTGCAAGCTCCCCTTGTTAAGAGGACTGGATCATTATCTCTCTGATGGGAGTTTTGAGGCTGGTCATGCAGTGGATGTTGTACCCTTTTTGATTACTGCTTGCAGAATGATAAACTGTTGGTACAGAATCAAGACATAGCAAATGTGTGTGTAAGTCTTAGCATGACAACTCTGAACCTAACATGCAAGAAATACTTAGGATTGTGCACCAAGCAAGCAACTAGAACAAGGCAGGAGAAAAACACGATATATTAAAAAATACTTCTGCTGTTACTTGTCTTGCACCGATTTTTTTTTTCCTCTAGGTTTCTTGCTTCAGGAAAAAGGGATCTTCTGAGCATTTGTAAAACCATGTTCTAGCTGAATAATGTTTTATATCAGACATGATTGTCATTACATTTTGTAATATAAGAACTAAGAGTTATTAAATGTCAGCAGGTGACAGGTTAAACATAAACATAATAAGATAAGGTTTTGACATGAATTAATGAAATGGTGAAACTTTTTACCAGAGGATGCTTCTGTATGCTAAAAGTATTCAAGTGTTGAAAAAGACAAGTTGATGGAAGAAAAATCTACTGAGGGTTATTAAACACAAAGATACCATCTCTGGCTCAGAAAATCCCTGAGCTGAAATCTCCAGTGAAATTGGAAGGACATGCTAAGGAAAAAGAATTACAAATTTGGCATATTTTTATCATTTCTTATAGGTCTCTATTACTTGAACACTGTCAGAAACAGGATAACAGATTAAAAATCTTTGCTGTTACACAGCGTCTTCATTTGGCTGAGTAAGAGCTGCATTAGATTTCGGAAGGGAAAGGGTTAGCCCACATTATGGTTGTTAATCATATATTTACTTGGATTTTTCACATCAATTTACTGATTTGTTTTTCCATATCAGGAGGTTGCACGTGGAACATTCCCAGTGTAGAGTCCTTGGTTCTGCCTCACATACTTGCTTCAAGTGTTTCCTCACGGCTATTTCGGTGTCAAATAGAGACTTTAAAGTGGGAACAGCAAAATTTCACCTTGCTCTACGGATGTTTCTAACTTGTTCTTTGCCACCTTTATCCATTTCTGTATGATGTTCAGATCTGCTGGGTTACTCTAAAAATATTCCTCTTTCTTGAATGCAAGCAGTTTATGAATGCTCCTCCACAGGGCTCAGTAGCATCTTCCTAGATTGAGTAAAGAGTTATCTTTCATTCCTAATTATCCTAAGTTTGCAATAAGAGTTGTCTCTTCCTCCATAGAGCCATTGGGTTTTAATCATAACCTACTTTTAAGTTGATTCTGTTCTTCTCTTTAAACAGCTAAGAGCTCAATCAAAGCAAGGCTGATAGAAGTGAAGTGGGGCCTGAGAGGAATCTAAGTGTCAGAGTCTAATTGTGTCATCCTAACCTTTGCCAAATTTTCATCAAGCCCCAGATCCGTAAGCACTTTTAGCTAATATAGCTCCAGTTAAATTCCCTCGATGCCTCAAAGTCTGCTTGTGCACACTTCGGGCAGTGCAAGCAGTCTTAGCAGAGAGGTCTCTATGTCATATACAGATTTGGATATTTTTGAGTATCCTCCTTTCTGAAGAAATTTTGAAGTGCATACAGATCACCCTATCTACAAGTGACAGAATGAATGACGTACCGAATACGTTCCTGAGAAGCAGAGACACTTCCGTTAAGGGTCTCGACACAGTAGTCTCCCTCAGAAGTATAGTGCTTAGGATTTGTAAAATGAGAGGGAGCAGCTGCACATTCCCATTTCCTGGTCCAAACCCGTTCATACCTTTCCCTGATAAGGTGTAGCCATTGGATGATAAAGAAGGCATGGCGGTTCAGGAGGAAGACCTCCCTTCGCTTCTCCTCAGAGAATGCCTGATCTCCTACCGAGTGCTGCTCCCTGATCTTACCCCTCTGGTTTTTAAGTCTTGCATGCCTTTCGGCCTTCAGAGCTGGAGGCACCTTGTTCTCTCACCCTGTGCTTGTGCGTATCTTGGGGGTTTCTGGGGGAGGCGTTTGTGTGTATGTCCTGGAGATAGGATGCTGTTGATCCTCTGTTAAACCGTCTTTGGAGTGCAGGGTAGAGGAAGTCACATCTCTCTGCATCCGCATTAACAGGCACATCATCAGCTCCAAGTGGGCTCTAATCTTGCCCGAACTTTCTAATCCTGTATTTACTTATAAAGCAAATATTAAAATGAGAACCAAATTTCCAAAATTATTTCCCTTAAGATCTATGACTTTGGTAACATCCTGCAATTACAGCAGTATACATTCTTAGCCTAAAAAACTCAATATATATTCCCCACAGTGAGTGAGAAAAACTGTTGCATTACTTTAGTTAACTTCGATTAATTCCTATCCAAATCATAGTATTAAATGATCATTAGGCCTGGTATTAACCAGAAATACTGGTTTAGATTTATTTGTTTCTAATTGTTGCTTTTCTTTACTCTTACTTTGTTAGGGACCTACCCTGCGGCTGATGGAATACTGCTGCGGAACAATGGTCACGTAAGGTGTTTTCTGAACTTGGAGGAACTTTGTCTTCCGTTCTGATCTCTAGCTAATGTTTCCTTTGCCTTCTTTATCTTGCCTGATAAACGAAAAACATCTGAATCACATAGGTCTTAGGCGATGTCACGATGTTCAGTCTTCTTTCCTAAAGATCATTTCCATAGTTTACCTTTTCTATCTTACAGCTGAAATAACTTTTAAAGCGCTGTATAACTTGGGCTTTTTACCCAAAATGCCTTCCCTTTTTATAAAGTTGATGATGTTCCTCGAAGGAGCTGCAGGAATTCAAGAACCGCACATTATTCAAATGCTTGATGAGAAGAAGCAGGTCTGCTAGGCGTTGAAGTATTCTGAATAAAAAGGCAAAATTGCAGTGCTTCATTTCTTACAAGCTGCTGTGCTTTATTACTCATTCTGAGAAGTCCTGTCCATGTACTCTTCCCAGGTTCTGAGATGCACAACAGAAATGGATCGGAATTGTAGTTAAATTTGTCCCCAATTTTTTTTTTTTTTTAAATTTATCTAATAATATGAAAACAGCTTCTCAACAAACAACAACTATGCCAAAAATAATTTGCCAGTTACTGTGTTTGAAACCAAACAATTCAATCATGAGAGTTATTAAATAATCAACAGTCTTTGCCGAGACAGGTGGTAGTTCTAATAAATAGCTCATGTAGACAAAATTGTTTGATTGAAACATTTGTTGTACAGTTGTTTTCAAGTACTGTACTAGAAACTGAACATCATTTTACCTTATTTCTATTCTACCTTAATGCTTATTTCTAATAAAATGACTTGTAACTCCAAATTCTGCCAAATTTAGAGGTGATTTATAAAACAGTTCGTATCTCATATGGATAAACTACATCTAAAAAAACAAAAAAAAAAAAAAGGAAAAAAGCCTGTGCTAAGGCTGTTCAACTCCATAAATTCTCTTCTTTAGAAATTCACGGTAAACTTTTTGATTCTTACTTTGGTTGGTAACAATTTCTACATCTTATTGTAATTTGAATTTCAGGAGGTTTTTCTTTTTGAAACCTTATGAGTTCTGGGCAGGGAAAACTGTTTCCCACCTTGATACGAATGCAGAGAGAGTGCGGAGGTACAAAAATAAGACCAGCACACAAAATGTTCTGCAAGCCTCAGATTTCAGGAGGGAGTTCTCGGATGGGACCATGGGTGGAAGAGGTACGCTGTGAGGATGTGTCACAGCTACTGCTGTAATGAAATTACTGAATATGCTTTTGGAGTGTGTTGAGACAGGACCTCTCAAGTCAAACGTCACAGTAGTTATCTGACAGATTGATAAGCAGTGTTATCTCTGTGGATTAGAGTAAATTTCCTATAGTTCTGCAATGTAGCTAGGATTTCCTAGGTATCGAGGTTATTACAAAACTCAAAACTCAGGCTAATTTGAGTTTATGTGATTTATCTAATATGCCCTGGGTTCTTCAGGGTGACATCTGTTTAAACTAAGGTAAATATGAAAAGTGTTTTTCTTTGAACCAGCAAATAAAATTTAGTTGCAATGGAGCCTTTTATATACACTTAAAAGTCTGCTTGGGTGATAAAATTATTCAGGCCCATCAGGCGAGATGCAAACTGGATCTCTGAGAAGCTGCCTTAGACTCTCATTCCTGGGTACTGTGGTGGACAGTTCAAGGGAATTGCTTCTTAATTACATGGTTGTCCGTGATAACAGTGAGAAAAAATTGGTTTGGACAGTATCAATTCTAAACACTTCTGTTCCTCTTTGGGGACGTTCCCAGCCAGCAGAGCATTCACTGACGGTCAGATAAAACAGCTTAAGTTCACCCCGTGCTTAATTTAATCAATAGGAGCCTATTTACATTGCAGAATGTTGGCCATGTTAATTTAGCTCTGGAAACATAGTCATCGTGCTTCTGAGGTAGAACAGAAAGCAAGTTTTGGTTAAATAAGTACAAGTCTATCCAAGTCTCTTGAATTTTCCCCAGTTATCTTTTAAAAGAGTATAGTTCTTTCATAATATTAATTTTGGCAAGTTTTATCTATCTATTGGTAGCTGCGTATAATGATTCTCTGTTTGTAAACATTTGATTTGAAACACTTTAATTTTTAGCAAAAGCTTTGTGTCAACCCCCGTATATCACAGGGAGAACTGGAAACAGCCATCACGGGCTAATGCCGGGTTTGGGTTTGGAAGGCCTTGGATGCAAAATTTCACCTTCAGAATGTTTACCAACTTTACTTACAGGTTCAGTGAGGTAAAAGAGTAATAATGTAACTTCTTAGTGAGAAATTGGGATAAAGTGAGATAAATTGCTTTGCCTAGGGCCACCCTTCAACTCAGTCATGTGGTCAAAAGGTAAAGATCCAGAATGGATAGGACTGAAGTGCTTTGCCTAAGTAGTCTTGACAGTTTAATTATAAAAGGTCATCCATGTGATATATATTCTGATTATCTGAAGTGAATGATTAAAAATCAGAATAAACAATAATACAGGGTTAGGGGGTGTTTGTTTGTTTGTTTGTTTGTTTTTTAAAGACGCCAACTACAAATGTATAAAGATTCACATATAGATACATCTGATGTTCAAGCTGCAGTGTCCAATTTGGGGTTTGGGTCTCTTTGTTTGCTCTTGGCATTTTCTTCTCTGTGTACCTTTTTACTTGCTACAGTAACAATGCAGTATAGAAAGTAAAACGTTTTGAGAGTGCATTTTGGGGACTTGAAACTCCCGGATCATATTCCTGTTGCTTTTCTGTATGCTGTGGTAGCAAGTCCGTTAGCAAACCAAACAGGGACTAGGGTGGGAGCTGGTGAGATGAATACAGAATATAGGCAGAAGCAGATAAGACAAGACTTAATCCATGGGTTAAGACAGTGCTTGAGCAAGGGTCTGTTAGCACCTGAGACATCCCTTAGAGATGAGAAAACCAGCGAGCTAATAATAATCTTAATTGTAAACATAAAAATAACCATAATCTTAAATTTTTCTCCTGAAAAGCAATAAAAACGTCTGTGGCTAGGTGGGGGATATTGCGAGCAGAGATGATTGTGTTTTACTGCTTTGGAGCACAAGTAAAACTTGTTCTCACCAGGTACTGCTGTAGTGACCAGTGGCGCTGCCTTGGACAGGTGACATGGATCAGTGCCAAGAATCAAATGAACGTTGGTTTGGCCGCAGTGCAGATCACATCACACGTGTCAAGGTGCAGCACAGGTTGGCGGTTAGGAGGCTTCCTTCATAACTGTTTCCAGCATCTGATGTGACAAGGAAGGGTACTCGGAAAGCACAGGATAAGTTGTTGTTACAGGTTTGTGCCTATAAAAGAGAATGGTAGAATAAAATCGGTTTTTTAAAAAAAGGAAAGAAAAATACTCCTTCTGTTATGGTCCTCTTCCACATTTTTTTTCTAACCAAATAGAGCCTTTGTAGAGCAACTGGCCGTGGGGTTTGTAAATGATTTTGAAATACATACAACAAAATATATCTTACATACCAGTAAGAGTTGTTAAAGAAATGATGATTGAGTGGTGTCATATTGTGCTCATCTTTCACTTTTTGACCATTTAAATTCACATTATGCATGAAATGAAAATGAACCAATTTATTTCCATGTGTGATCCATTTCAGCCTTTTTTTTTTTTTTGTAAAAAACCCCCAAAACTATTGAAATTAAGTTAATACCCCTTTTTGGCTCTGGTCTGCAAATTCGGTGTTGCATCCGAGATATACTACATCTAGTAGCATCACATTTAATAATAACAAAACCTCACAATTACAGAAAAGTGCTATAATTTAAATAATGTGATACTAAATTAATTTTCTCTGGCCAAAGGACTTGCTTCTCCAGTTACAAGATGTGTAAATGAGAGAAAAATACTATATTTAAAATGTTCTTTATATATAATTTTTGTAATGAAGTTTGGCATTGCAAACGTAAACGGGCATAAGCCAGAAGCTGGGATTTTGAATGGCACTGCATGCTTTAATTAAGCTCTTTGTTAAGTTTATTTACATTTCTGTTAGTCTTAGCTCTTTTTTTCCCTTATAATTCTGCTTTTTGAAAAAAATTAGGCTGAGCTTCTCTTTAAAATATTCATGTACTAACAATTTGATCTTTAACAGATTGGGTTTTTTTTTAACCTGGCAGTGAATACGGTAGCAATCTTCGTTCTCTAGTGATATTTTCGGGTACTCTGTGTTCTGTTCAGAAGTTGATGTCCTCATTTCAGGATCCCAGGTATTGTTAAAACATCTAATATTTTGCTCATGGAGAAGCACAGGTTTGAAAACTCTCCACTCCATTTTTGTCTTGACATTAAGCTACTGTTCCTGCAAACATTTTGCTGCAGCAGGGAGTGCAGGACAGTCCTCCTGTTCTCACTCTGTTGATGCGCGCAGTTACAGCTGCTTTGACAAGTTCTCTGCAGTGGCTCCTGGTACTATCGTATGTAAAAGCCAAACCACAATTTTACATTTGTTCTAAGTAACTTCTTGTAAGCAGGTGTTAGTATTCACATTTAGACAGTTGCCTTTTTAGTTAAAATGATATTTTCAGTTTTTCTGGCTGTCCTGTTTTTCTGTATCCTCTAAGGGGAAAAAAGAAATTCTGGGTGCTAGAGAAGCAGCAGCTCTTTCTATTCTGTCTTAAAAATAAACCCCAAACCAATACAGTGAAGAAAAGAAGAAGTATTCTTCTCACAAAATTGTTTACATGAAATAACTGTAGTCAGAAAGTGATAAAGAATAAATATTTTTTTAGCAGCTGGAGAACGTCAGAATATAGTCTTTCATTCCCTTATGTGTTTTGTAATGCAGATTCCCTTTAAAGTAGCCTTGCCAGCGTACCTTGAATATATTTTAGAATTATTTTACCATGAAATTACTTTTTCTCCATCGTTGGCTTAGTTGAATCCTTCCTTTTGATCTATGCTGGGACATTAGAAGTGAAGCTGTGGCAGCTGCATGTACTATTTTAGTAGGTTCCTATCAAAAAGCGTTCTGCAGTAGCCCATACCCATCAAGAGTGGAGGTTGTCAGTGCAGCCTGGCTGCGGTGTAACTGGCTTCTCTAGCTCTCGCCATGACTTTTACTTTATTCTCACACTCTATACTTCTGCCACCAGGTTGTAGTTACGTATTTATTAGGAAGCAAGAGCAGAGAAGAGAATCCCAATCTCGAGAAGTGCAGAGCAGCAGAAGGCTCTTCAGGCTGTCCTCTTGCCCTGCTAGTCAGCGCTCAGCCCGACTTAAACTCCAGTCTCTCGAGTTTTCTCCCTAGTAAACCTGCAAAACATCGCCTGCCTTTTAACCTTACACATTAGAGAATGGAAACAGGTTTGGGTGGGTTTTTTTGTTGGTTGGGTTGGGTTTTTTTTGGGGGGAGAGTTAAATGAAGCACCCAGAGGAAATAAACTGGTCTGGGTAGACAATTTTGGCTTACTAATATTTCAGTATTCCTGTCCCATGAGTGGATTTTTTCCTATTTGCTTGCAGGTAGTTAGTTTTCTTACCTTTGTTATTATTTTATTTTTAAAGTGTTACTTGATAATAGCTGTGGAGAAAAATGGTTTAGTGTTTTTGATTTACACAGCCTGTTAAAGAACAACTATACTAAAATCAAGGTGCACTTTAGTACTTTTATGAGGAAATTAAGGTTTTGTTGGAGCAGCTGAACCTTATGTTAGGAAAAATTATTTTTCCTAAATCTTCATGGTATTTACTTGCCATTTTATCTGTGGATATTCTGTGATACTTTTAGGTGGAATGCTTTTTTTTCTTTATCCTTTTTTTTCTTTTTAAGCAATAGTTTCATTCCTATCACAAGCAAGAAGTTATGCGAATCAGTGAACAATGCGGTAGCTGGATTTCGGAGGGTTGAGCACCTTATTGCAATTCTCGCAGTCTTCCTCTGAAGTGAAATACCGCAAGTGCCTTTTTTTTCTAAAGTAAGAGCATGCAAGTGTAAGGCTGCCCTAATCTAGGTTTTGTGAGAACCAGGAACTCAGAGCATAAAGAGAATATGGAAAATTTCTTAAAGGTAATCCACAGTGGAATCTGATCCACACACCTGGGAGCCTAATCTCTGTTTAATTCTTGCGTATGTCTAACATTGCCTCTGTGAGTACTGTCACTGAATATCCATGAGGGCCAGGTTTTCCATGACTAGTGTTTTAAGAACAGAAAAATAAAAAAAATACAAGGTTTCTGATGTTACTTTATACCTGTTGCAGTAGGTAACATCTGGGCACGCACATACATAAATTGCCATGGCTCTGCAGACATGTTGTGTTCTGCTTGTCTAGACTTCCATCCACTATTGCAGGCAGAGGGACTAAACAAATTCAGCATCTGTTGAGAATAAAACTTTGTTTCAGATGTGTGTCAAAATGACTTCGGTTTCAGTGTTTGTAACTAAAGATTATTTCTCTGAGCAGCTCTAGGCAGCAAACTAGTAGTCGATACCTAGGTACTGCGGTTTTGTGCTGTATGAAGAAAGGGAAACGGGTTAGAGGGTGATGCTGGCTTGTCTTTTTTCATATCTGTTCTTGGAACAGGGACATAAATTGGCATAAAAATAGGATAAACATTGTAGTCTCTACTTATGACTAAAAATGCTATTAGTGACACTAGCTTCAGACATCGGGTTTTCACGTGCGTTTCAGATGCCTCCCTTCAGACGGATCTACTTAACTGCCGTTGCCTGCGTTGTGAGTACGGGCATTTCTTGCGGACGTGGTTACAGGCAGAGACCCTCGTGGGCTGTGCCCACCCGTGGCCCCACTCTGAGGGCTCACTTGCATTTCCTTACCACGACCGCTGCGTCACCTGCGGCAAATCAGACCTGTTGTGTAATCCAGGGTAGTGATGGGCTGTCACCTAGCACATGGATTCAGGCATTTAGAAATGCAGAAGGCTAATATGAGAGATGTAAACTATTTCCTTAAATTTGACAGCCTGCATCTTAACTGGAATTTAAAGATAACGTGTATTTGTACCCTACGGTTTTCCAACCCTTTAGTACTTTGGACAGCATGCATACCACATGACTTAATACTTCCATAATTTGTAAAATAGATTTCCATTTTAACACTGCTTGCTAGTGGTAGGGAGGTTTGACTTTTGTCCAGCAACTAAAATGTGACATGATGCATGAACATACCATTAAAAAAAAAAAAAAAAAAGCCCATTGATATTTTAGAAGATGTGCAGACTAAGCCACACAGCTAGCTGGGCGCTGCCTGTTGAGTACTCCTTGCTAGACACCTCTGCCTGTTGCCTGTCTTTGCTGCAGTGGTGAGCATAGGAACGGCAAAGGGAGCGATGGTGCCCCATGTTCAGTTTCTGTGTCTGCTGCCTGGACAGACTCGGCCTGTGACCCTGCACATTCGTGAAACCTCTTTTTACAGGTGTCAGGTGTGTCTGCCTGTGGGAATTGGCTTGCAGGCTTGGGATCTTGAATGCTCCGCTGCAATCGCGTGGTGCCTGGTTTGTGCAACCAGGAACAGCAAGTGTGGATTCGTTTTGTTGATACTTGTTGTTTGGACAAATAACTCAATCGTGCATGTAAATCAGCTCTCTGCTTCCCAAGTTAATTTTTCACTCAGTTCAAATTAATCATCTTTCCTAACCTGCTCAGACCTGATTTTTTTTATTTTTTTTTTCTCTCTCACTATTCTGCAATTCTCCGCTTTCACTTTGCTGTTTACCCCAGCAGCTCTGCAGGTCTAACAACCCCTACATAGCTAGGTTTTTGGTTTAGGCTTCAAGTTTTTTCTCACCTCTCCTGTGGAAAAAAATGTAGCGGCAGAAGCTGCTCTGCTCTCTCCCAAAACCACAGTGATTTCTGGAGTTCGTGGCCCTTGCTTTTTTCCCCCCTCCTCGCATCCTGGCAAAGGAGCAGTGAGTCCTGTAACAGCCCGGGAATGAATGGGCTCTCCATTCAGCCCTCCCCAACTGAAGAGGGTTGCAGCTCTGTACACGAGGAACAGTGACTGAGGGATGTGTGTGTGGCTACAGGCCCAAGTTATTAGCCTGAGTCTACCGTTATTCAAGTTGGAAGCGGGAAGGCGGGGCAGCATCTGAGATGCTTCGTTGGGTGATCGTAAGAGTTGCCTGTGAAGAGTGTGCGCTGCCAGGGGCTTGGCTGCTCCTGCACCCCGCTGCAATGCCGTGGCACCCAGCCCTGGTACCCAGCCCTGGTACCCAGCCCAGCCAGAGGGTTTGTATTCCAGTGGCTAACAGCTTGGTCTTTATGATACTGACGTCTCAGGCATGGTCCTAAGCCCAACATGATTATTTTAAAACATACCGTATTCCCAGAAGTTCCCAGGTATGAAGAAGGAACTAAATAAACAAACAAATAAATAAACTCCTCGATCCCCCTGCCTTTGGGGTGGGGAAAAAAAGGAAGAAAATGTCAACAAGGTTTAAATTCCACAAATAAAACAATAAAAATTCTGGTCAGTCACAGATTTTTTTAAAATACCTTTTTATTTATTTAGAAGGGTAGATATTTTTATTTACTTTTAGAGGTTCACAGGAGGGGAAACTGCCTATTAACTCAGCTCACCTATCTTCTCACTAGTGTATTTTGTTACCTATACATGTTGACTGCCGCCTTTGCTGTATCTTCTGCTGCATCAGCTGCTGATGTGTATTGCAGGCGCAGAGCCAGTTTAAACTGATTATAAGGAAAACAAAGCATCTATGAATACTTGAAATCATTCCTGTGTATGCTTCTTAGCCTCACTGGATAATGTAAAAATAGTAAGCTGTTGGTGTTGTTTTGAGTCTGTCAACAAATTTACCTGGAGGAAAGAGAAAAAAAAATCTACCTGAATGGCACCCAGGCACAATGGAGCACACCAAGGTATTAGAGCACAGTGTAATACCAGTGTCTGAGTAATAAATCAACTGAGTAACTTTATACGGGGGGGCGGTAACAGTACTTGAGCTAACAAGTATTTTGTTACTTGTTTTGAAGGTTTGTTTTCTGCTTAATGTAACCTGAGCTATGCAAGCTCACTAAGAGAACACTGACATGTAAGAACATTTACTCAACTTAATGCTAACTTGAAATACGTGATTAAAAGTGCTGAGTGGCTGGGTGATAGACGGCAGGTGAAATTCATCTCGTGTGTGAAATACTAAGGTGTGTGTTGAGGTGGGAGAGCAGGAATTATCCTAACTTTATATGTGTGTCAGTGAGCTCTGAGCATTCCATTTCCAGTCAGGAAGAAAATCTTGGAATTGTAACAGGTAATGCCATAAAAGCATTATCTCTGTGCTCAACAGTAGTCAAAGAAACAGAATATTGGGGATGATTATGTGGCGAGTAAAGAGCAAAGCAGGCAGCACTGCAGAAACCTAGGGCTTGTATGGTTCTGGGTCCCCGTCTTGAAAAGAAATGAATAGAACTGCAGAAGGTACAATGCGGAGTAATAAAGAAAAAAAGGTATGGAAGAGCTTCTGCACAAGTAAATGGTTAAATAAACAAGGATTTATAATCCTTGGAATGAGAGGATTGAACAGTGGAAACAATAAGCACAAATGGAAAAGGTGAACAGCAAGTGGTTCTCATTCAGGATGTCTCCCAACAGATCCCAGCGGCAAGAAATGAAGCTAACAAGTGGCGGGTTCAGAACAAAGGGAGGTGCTTCATGTGTGTGTGATCGAGGATACTGTATGTTCCAGATGTTTACTTGGGTTTAGAAAACAAAGTGCAATTGAGTAAAATGGAATAAAAATGTGTCTCAAAACACAGAAAAATCTCACTCAGAGCACACAGCTACTATGCCTGTGACTCAGGACCAGCGCTGGTCTGCCTACAGCTGGGAGCGTATCCCTAGGATGTGTCTCTGTGTCATTGGTTTGTCCTTGTGCTGAAGATCCTGAGCTAAGAGACCCTTTGGTCTGACTTAGTAAGACTGCTCTTCCCTTTCTTTTGCTGTGTGTGGGAGGCTAGAGTTCAAAAGAGCAGTGCAGTTTGGTTTATTTAGGTGTAACAAACATCTGAACGCATCTTTACAATGCACCAGCCCATCAAGGATTCTCAGCCAGAGCCTTGTCATCTCCTGCTGCTCTTCTGTTCATTACCAGAAAGGAGTCTGAGCTTCCTTTATTTGTCCTCAATAATGTAGTAGAAGAGGTTGTAGAGTATATTAGACTTGGTGGGGGTGTTTTTTTGTCTGTGGATTTTATGCTCTGAAAACCCTGTGCAGGCCTAAATAACATAGCTACAGAAATAAGCAGTAATAGAAGATACGTCAGACGAGCTTCTTATCTGATAAGCTAACAGAAGGAAGGAAAATTTCAACAAGAATAAGGGAGGAGTAAAAATGCTGAGATCTGAAATGAGATGGAGAGTGATTAAAGCAGAGGAGGAAAAGGGAAGTCTGATTAAAGATAAGGAATTTGGATGATGTGACCTTTCATGCCTGCTGCATTTTCGACGGCCATTGCAAAGTGAAGAGGAGGGTTGATTTAAAGGGCAGCACAATCTCAGGTTGGTTGCCACACATCAGTAAAGGAGTTCAAAAACAAGGAGAAGTAGATTTTGAATTGTGCATTAAAACAGAGGAACAAATGTAGATGTGAGGCACTGGGAGCGTAGTGGCCCTCGTCTTTGTCTAAGGATTGCAGAGCTGGAGAGCTGTGAGATGGGTGTGACAAAGCTGCAAGGAGACAATTTCACTACAGCTGAAAATGTAGCAGGGGCTTGTACAGAGAGTATTATAGAAGCAGTAGTGAAATAGGGACAATTTGCTGTCCAGAGGCAGTAGTGAAATAGGGACAATTTGCTGTCCACGCTGTAGATTTCAGAGGCTGAAGCTGTAATTCAGCACTAGAGGGTAATATGTGTTTGATTCCCAAATAAGACGTGAGATTTGCCCATACTGGCTTGGCTGAGAAGCTGTGCCTCTTGCCTGTTAAACAACATATTGGCCGCTCCTGGTGGATGTGCAACTGCTTCATGAATTTGCAGAGAAGGGGATGGAGGGCTCTACAGCTGAGTGAAAGCCAAAGTGTTTGCTGTAGTAGCTTTTAGCTCTCACACGTGCAGATGCCTGGAAGGTCTCTCTTCTCCCAGGGCCGTTGTTCTGTGCTGGTAGAAAAACTGCTGTTAAAGGTTGCAATTTCATGCAACCACGGTGTCTCTATCGTTTCTGCCCCTGGGCTCCTCTGGATGACCTGCAGGATCCCAGTGAGTGCGGGTTGGTGTTTTTCTGACTGGACGGCAGCGGCGGCCAGCACTGCAGGGGAAGAACGTACATCCTCACCGATCTGTGGGGGTTTGGGCTGAGAGCACCAGCTGCATTTCCTTTTCAGTGAACTTCTGGGGGCAAAGTAATGAAATCGAAATCCCGTTTCGCTACTGTCACCTTTTTTCCCCTCAACTCATGGCATGTGTTTTCTGTAGATAAGCTGCCTTGTGTGGCAGGGATCCATGACTTAAATTTTAAAGACTCTGACTTGGTCCCTTCCTGGCACAATGGCCTCCCCTTGTCTTCTGCATTCTTTACCTCTGCTCTGCCATCTGGTTGGGCTGGAAGCAGGCAGGATTCCCGGGGTAATGATACTGGCCTGGCTGATAACGACATGGGGGGATGCTGGAGGGGTGGTGGACAGCTTTCCTCTGCTGATGACACCTCTAAAAATACTTTCCTTGAGAGGGTGGTGCTGCCTTTCAACCTTCAGCAAACTTCCATCAGTCCTTTGTTATCCCTTCAGGCTTTCCATTAATTAACAGATTTTTTCAATTGTAAATAGCTGACTCAAAAGCCTTTCTTGTCTTATGTCTGAACATCCCTAGCATTCATATGAGCTATTGTCCTTTTTTTCTACAACTCTGAAGTTCATTATTGCAATACTAAAGAATTTCTTCTGTGTAGATCTTCTTCCTGTTGCATAAAAAAGGCTTAGATTTGGGTGCTTCGACACAGTAGTACCCTTTGCTGCATTCAGTTGTTTCAAAACCTTTCTCAGCTGTGGGATGTTCCCTGAAAGGTCAGATTTTCCATCTCCTTTTCACACAGAAAACAACCATCCACTTCTGGGCCAGCAAACTCTTGGTGGGAAACGAGGAATGAGAATAGGATCCTGAAAATTTCTGAGAATATGAGGCCATCTGATAATGCCAAAGTCATAATCTAAGCAAAAATGTTTGAAACATCACACGCTTGTGCTTTTCTTATTCTCATACTGAACTAAAACTAACAAGTTTGGGACAGTAAATGGGCTTGCCCATTCCCTGACTTTCTGCAATGCCAATGGAGAAAATCAGGAATGGCTGTGTTGGAGCAAACCAGTAACATTTTCTTTCCAATATCCCACATCTGATGGTGCTGCACAATAAGCATCTGTCACGGTTTATTCTGTGAAGCACTGCAGGGGTTTATGCTCTTTTTATTTTATCTGTTGTAATTGTGTATTCCTGTCATCTTACGTGAGTATGTAGTCTCATTTCAAATCCCTCTAAGCTTTTTGGATAATGGAGACACATATGTCAATATCCATTCTATATGTATATACATGGAACAGTTTCCATGGTTAATTATTCATGGTTTAGAAATAAAAAACTTTATTAATTTATTAAAATAAAAAGATGTTAAAATTGGAAGATCTTTACTAATTTTAAATATCTTACCATTGCCTTTCAGTTTCATTCTTTATTCCCTTCCTCTTCTGAGATTACAAATAGAAAACAGTCAATGTATTATCTCTGCATTGGGTTATTATCTACTGTACTTTGCTTACTTCTGTCCTTCTTATCTCGGGTTTCTCTTCCTTGTGAGGCACCTTAAATACCTTGGTGTTTTTTCATTGCCCACTTTTAAATTTTACATACTACCTGCTCTAGCTTTTATTTTTGAGACAGGTGACAAGAAGTACCAATTGTTTATTCCATGCTAACCTGTACTATAGCATGATAAAAGAGGACACATGATTAGATTCTGTTCATTTGCCAAGTATGACCAAGTTCTTGGTAAATATATTGTCATAAACGGACAGAAATTTTGTGCTGTGTTGCACAAAAGCTCGTGGAAAAAAGCGAGCAACAAATTAGCTAGTTTGCTGAGGAATTTTAGGTTCTTTGTTCAGATTTTTTAAAAAGTTGTTTGAAGAGCTCTGTTTTCAAGGTGGGCTGGAAAGCCAGGCAGGTTCCGTAGCAAAAAGAATGATAACACATTGCACAAATCTTGATCAATTTAAGAAATCTGGTGCTTCAAGGAGTGAGGACTCTTCTACCTCACCTGCTAGATATTCTCTTCCCGTAGCAGAGTGGTCTTACTCAGCCTCCTGCATGTATTTTTAAGACTGCTGCTGATCAGGAACAAGTGTTGCTTAGCCTCATAAGCATTCCCAGGGAATTCAGACAGCACATATGGTACTACTCTAACCTTGCACACACCTTTTTCTGTCTTAATTGCAAGGCTGATTGCGCACTGCTTCTAGGAAAACAAGGTTACGGTTCCTATTGCTTGTGTGCCTGCCTCCTTGTTTCGCCAGGACACGCGGTGTATAAACTCTGCCTGTTGCCTTTGGCCATGACTCCTGCTGATTACATTAAGCGATTCTTGGGAAAGACTGCAGCTTTTGAAGGCAAGGTAGTGGCGACTTGCTGTGTCAAAGAGAAGAGAGTCCTTAAATCAGACCTTAAGTGTATAGGATGAAAGGAAAATACACTGTCATCAGCATCTTGAGTGCTTTTCCCTTCACCTTTCTATAAAGCTATGATAAAATTCCAAATTTATTTTCACTCGTCTCATTAAAAGTCAGCAGATCTTTTTAGGATAGAAAATTGTAAGAAGACCTGGTAAATTATACCCTGAAATAGGTTAATTGTTAGCTTTTTGTAATTGTAATCAAGTGCTTTTATATTGACGAAGGAAAAGTACTATGTGGGAGCACAGATAGTATTATTGAATATAAAACTCCTAAGTTGATTTCATTTTGTTTTCCCTTTGATCTGATTATTCTAAATCTATCATCCATGTGAACACTGGGAACACTGACTTTTACTTGGTATGTATTCAATTCTAACAGGCAAGAAACTTGCTTGTACATATTTCTGCAGCATAATTTTCACCTGTGCCCTATTTAGAGCAGATGACAGTATTTTCACCTTGCGCTATGCAAGATGCTTTTAATTAGTTTAGTGTGGTCAGCTATGAATCATTCGCTGTCCTGGAATGCCAGAATTGATGACCGTCATTATGATACTCTGAAGAAGTGTGAAAGAATCCAGTTAATGAAATAGCCATTTGGGCATCTTTATTGCTTCCATTTAAATTCTTGTTTCAGTAGCGGCAATAAAAAGGTCTGTGGTTCACAACTGTGGTCATGTTTAGATCAAACAGCTCTTCTTATATGTAGCGTGCACAGAAATACATGTGCACAGCTGGATACCTAATGTGAAAAAAGTTGTGTAATTGTTTCAAGAAAGTAATGATCACACAGGATGGTGATTTTCTGACGTATGAGAAGACAGTAGACAGCTGCTGACTGTTAATACTGGAGCTTAAACTGAGAGTATGGGGACTAACTTTTTGACTGTTACTCAGATATTTTCTTTCTTCAGTTCATTTCCTTGATTCTCCCGAATGTAGTTTGTTCAGAAGTATGTCTTCACCTATTTGAAAATGCTCATTGTAGCACACAAATACTAGAGAGTCAGGAGATGGCGAGAACTCCTAAAATGGTACGAGTTTTAAATGCGAGGAAAAAAACACTCATGCTCATGTCACACTTCCAACTCACATGTTTTAAAACTCTGCTTTGTGTCCAGTCATGTGAGTATTGTAAAATACTGCGTTGCTAAGGCTGTGGGCGGTTATACAACAGTACGGACTCCGACGTAAACTCTGGATCTTTTGAGGATATGTTGACATTTGTTTTGACATCATCTTTTTTGATCTGAATTACTCTCAGAAAAGTAAACGTCTGAAAATAAATTTCAGAAAGACAAATGTGATGTGATTCACTAAACAATGTATTTACCTACTTATGACAAAAATCTATTTTTCTGTTCATTTCATTATTTCATTAATGCACTCAAAATATCTGGGGAAACAATATTAACTGAAAGTCAGGAAGTCAAAGAATTATGAGGTATGTATTTGATCAGAAGTGTTAGTAGGTAAGAGAATGCATATAATTTTTTTTTTTTTTTTACTGTGTTTTACTGTTAGGATATTACAGAAGAGCTGCATCTAACTCAAATACATCTGGTTTTTTCAGGCTGTACCCAGTGTGAGCAGGTGTGAAGGAGACTATAGCCCTTTCCCTTCACAATCTTCTCAACTCTGTTCCAGCAGCACTTGGTGTAGGTGCTTCCGTGTGGCTTTGCAGTTGTAACAGAGATGAAAAACGCATTCCTCTTCTTGCACACAACAGGCAAGGCATAAAGCCCACAAGGCAAAAGTCAAGAAGGACTCATCCTAATTGCTGAATGCTTGTTAGTTGTTAAAAGATTTACTTATTTGTAGTGTATTTATGTCTGCTGAATTTAAAGAGGAGGAAGAAAATCTGTATTTTCTCAAACGCACGTGTTAAAAATTAGGATCCCTAAAGAGAGCAGGAAAAATGAGAGCTCCAAACGTGATAGTATTGGGCAAACTGATGTAGGGACACCAAACTGCTTAATGCTTGCCTGTGGTTTAAACAACTGGTTATATTTGTATCTGAAAATGTTTGGGAGAAATTTTTAGGAAACCAGCAAGAACCTGCTCCAGAGGGAGCTTAAAGTCTAATGCTTTAAAGAAATGGCTAACGTACTTCAAGGATAATCAGTGGTTGGATGCAAGGATGTTAGTTTATGTGTATTACAGTATTAAGTGTTCGTGGTTCAGCACCCAAGGGCTTGTACAAAAGTTTCTCTGGTGAATTTCTGAAGTGTTAGAACAAATATGTGACAAGGACAGAAAGGCAATTTGAATTCAATAGCTGCTAGTGGTTTGAGAGGAGAATGTCAAGAAAACACTGCAATAGAACAGCACAGCCACATTCTGGGGTTAACCCAAATTCTTGCCGGTTGTTTAAGAAGCTACCGAAACGATGAAATTCGGATACAAATAATTAAAAAACGTGGTAATATTCACGTACTTTGGAAAGGCAGTAAATAGGAAAGGTGTATTTGAAGATGTCTCAGTTAAAACGCAAGAAACCTTAGACTCCCTGGGCATCCTCTCAACAGAAATGTCTTAACTTGAGCTCATCTTCTCAAACAGGCCAGTGTGATCCTCACAGACCTCCCCGCTGTTCTTCTGTAACGTGATTGATTTTGAATGTGCTTTTGTGAAAGGTTTGGTACTTCTTCCTTTTCAGTACGGTGAATGGAAAGACAGCGGTTAAAGTTATTTGTAGCTAAATATAGGAGGTGTGGTGCGGTCTTGCGCACCCTGCTGCAGACCATGCAGCGCCTCCGAAGAGCAGCGCTGTTGAGGGCTGGCGCAGTAAGTATCTCGTGGTCTTGAAGCTGCTTCTGTCAAATTGCAGGCAGCTATTTTTGTAGTTTGAGGTGACTGGATGCAACTGGATCAGTGATAGTTTGGGGAACTACAAAAACTTTCTTCACAGGTAGAAATAACAATCTATTTTTATAAAAATTTCTGCTAGTCTTGAAACTCCTGGATATAAACTCTAGGTAGCAGGAGACAATGGCAATCCAGAGCAAACAATCAGGTGTACACTGGCCCTGTAAGAGGGGCAGAGATCAGAAACATGAGGTTAGTTCTCTCCACAGCTGAAAACTTACTTTCTGTAATTTTTCTGGATCCAATTTTATGGCGATACCTGGTTATAAGTTACACTGTCTTTTTCTGCAGTTCTGCTAGGGCCATCATTAAGTGTGAACTAGTTCATTTGATTTTTTCAACATCAGGCTGGATAATTTTAGTCTTAGGAGAGCTTCTCTTTTCTATACCTTTGATGTTCTGGCTGCAGGACCTGGACATGGGTTTCAGCATTGCAGTGCTTAAGCTTTACACATTTGACCCTCTAGACAGAATTTACAGTCTGGAGTTGTGTGCCTTCATCCTGTAAGTAATGAATAGGACCTAGGTGCTTTGTGGTGCTTTTGATGACAGGCAGCATACCGATAATAACCAAAGCCAAATAAGAATGCATCTCTGCAGCTGGGACACTTTCGCTTCTGATGCAGACAGAGTAGGAAGAGATGGTTGTGGCTGCAGAGTGAGCATTCAGTGTGGAGCATGGCTCTCAAGGCCGGTGGTTGGACATTCTCTAGGAAGACAGGGGAGCCAAGCTGTCCAGCCCATCCTTCTCTCAGGACTGCTTGTGCAGGTACCCCTGGCTATATTGACATGCGGAAACAAGCTCTACGACTCGCGGGGAGTTAGAAAGCAGGCATGTTGACTTCGGCACCGGGTGCAAGGGGGATCGCTCCTCCAAACTAGCACACCGAGTAAAATGAAGATACATATTATATACCATGAAACATTTACATATTCATAGTACACTACATATTCATTGTTATTCACACTTAGGATTGGTTATAAGTGTCTCGCGTCTAATGTAAATTAGTACACATCCTCAGCAAGCACTAACGAAGCCTCTCTATTAACTGTGCATGCTCCCGAAGCGGGGTTTTACCCTCTTTCGGGGGGGCCATTTGAGTTGGAGGTCGCGATCTCCCGCTACCACAATGACCTCTGTCCTGCTTTCAGCTACTTTATTGTTGCTGTCTGTGGGTTGAAACGTGTTCTCAGCTTGGCTCCCTTCACGTCTAGAACTCCCTCTCTTGGAGGCCTCTCTCCACTTTCGTGCCTACTGACTTAGATAACAGTGTCCCTTCCTCTATCATTTGTTCCTTTTCTTGATGCTTCCCAACCTTGAGGTGCCAGGCTAAACAATGTGCCTGCTTTTCTGTTAATGTAGCTGAATTCTTTAACTCTTTGGTATCAATATCCCTGTTCTTACTGATGATTGCAGTGTCTGGTGCTGTTTACTTAGTGCCTCTGAACCCAGAATGAGGCTTTTTTTTTTTTCTGTTCAACACTAGAGTTTCAACAGAAGAATTAGAATACCTCCTCTAACTAATAATTTGGTGATGACCATTCTCCTAAGCGGGTTGTAGCAGACGATGAAATGGAGAGCTGTTCCAGTCATTATAGGGTATTGTGAAAAATGTAGGAGAAAGTCTCAGTTCTCTGTACTCCAGTAGACAAAGCTATGCAAGTGTAGATGTAAATTGTGAGTCTGGTCTTCACTGAAAACTCAATGTACAGCACAAGGCAGATGCCAAGCTACAGCAGGGTACACTCTCCCCAACATGTCCTGCTAGCTGGTTTACTTCTGTTGCGTATAGGGCACGTAGGAGGTCTTGCAGATCTGGGAATATCCATCCAGCACCTGTGGATGACAGGACACGGTCACTCTTGGCATTACCCCACCTGAGCTCTTTGTGCTCTCTTGTGACTCTCTTGAAAGCTGTCGCTGATGCTGACCAGGACTTAAGTGAACAAGGAGCACACTTGGCTGGTGTCAACTCATTGATGTTGCTCCATTGCTATTTCAATAACAGTTATTAGTACAAAACTAAAATTGTTCCAGGACAGTGAGCTTGGAAAGTCCATAGGAAGTTTTTGCTTCTCTGCATGCTTCCACTGATAATAATTCATAGCAATGTGGTCAGTCTAGCAGAGATAAGTAATTTTGCTGCCAGCGGAGTTATTTGCTAGCTGATTCAGCACTTTATTACCTAAGAGCTAATCGTCTCTTATCAATATGTGCAGGCTAGCACAGTAATACTTTTATCTATGTTAGGAGAACAGGGGTATGTCTACACAGCGTCATTCAGCAGAACTAATCCGAATTGATTTTTAAAGTAGATGAAATTAGGTTCCATCTCTTTGAATTCACTAAACAGCCAAATTTAAGTTAGTTAAATTAGATCAAATCCTTGTTTAACCTTTCTGGTTCAGAATTGCAATGTCCTTAATTTGATTTATTTTAATTCACGTAAAAATTGAGACAAACCTAAGTGTCTTCACTTGTATTCCAAATCAGATGCTTTGATCTAGTTTAACTAAAGCACTTTAAAGCCAAATGTTCGGTTAATTGAGGTTCAAGTTTGATTGTCCTGAGTGAACAAGTATGTGGAAAAGAAAGTACTGAGCAAATGATTTGTTTCGCTTTTTAAATTGTAAAACATAAATCATGCCTGATGGAATTAACATACTCTTGCTATGACTGAAAGTCTTGTTTGTGTCCTAAGTAGGTATTTCATGCATGAATTTAAAGATGAACGAGAGCGCCAATATTTGACAATGAAAGAATTAATTTTATCTGCTGATAAAATAATATTAATCCACTGTAATTTGAAACTGTATATGCAAAATACTTGATGATTGAGCTATCAGAGCCTGCCCAACACCAACAGCCAAGAGTTACCCGTATCTAACATCTGAACGTGTTACTGTGTGTATCTGTGTGGGACATGTGCTTTATGCAGTAGATTGTTTAATCTTCCTACGCTTTTAACGTAAAAGATAATGATGTGTGTCACAAGCAGATTGTAGAGGGGCTGGTGACAATTTGTATGTGACAATTCCCTCATTCCGTGTGCCCTCTGCCTCTGGCACTCTCCATGGTGGGGGCAGCTGGCCTGACCTTGCCAGGGGCTTGCAGAGCAGAAGGACCGAGTGTTTAGTTATGAAAACTGGGAGTGCAGTGTGGTCTCTGATGTGCACTGCTAACTAAGGTGTTAGTCAGACTAACATTGTCTCAGCCAGTTCTTTGCTAATTTGCGTATCAAGCCTCGGTGGCATATTGCTTACTTATCACTGATAAACTGTTATTGTGCAAAACTTTTTTTTTTTTTTTTTAATATTCAGTCTTTCACTGCTGTGGGCTTTTGATAACATTATGATTTATATTTACCGATGTTTTTGCCTCACAGTAGTTGAATAATAATAAAATTCCCGTTGATTTTGGGTAGTCAGAAGAAAACTTAGAGCTACAACCAATGCCATCCATCAAAATGCTATGGATCAAAGCAAAAATTGATATAAAAGTTATTTTCTTTTGTTATCTTAGTGAATGGCATGAAGTATTTGCTAGGTTTCCTTATTGCTGGTAATGCATTAACATTGGCTCATCCTCCTTTATAGCCTGTTGCTAACAGGTAAATTATTTTGATTTGTGTTTTTTTTTCCAAGAAGTGTGTAATCTAGAATCAAATTAATCTTTGTGGAAGAGTGAACCTATGTGTTTTCTGGATTCAATTATTCATGTTTCTTCACGTGTCTGGTTTTTTTTGGCTGGAAAACTGCTTTCTGAATTTATAGATGGTTTCAGAACATTATTTTACCATTACATAATGAAAAAAGCAATTTAAATTTACAGATTATTTTTGACATGGGAAGCCAATAGTACTGGTAAATTGTATATAGTCTTCCTAGCTGAGCAGATAGGTTGCTTGTAGAGTCAAAAAAATGGAAACAAAACAAGCATAGTATACAATGCAGTAAGTTTGTTGTTATCCCAGAGAAACACATCATACTCTCTAGAACCAAGATAACAACAAATTCGTTGCACTGTTCAATACCTTAATGGTATGCAATGCTGCAAGAATAACGTCAGCTACTCGTGGCTGTACATCTATGTCAAGAAGAGTAATAAATTCTAAAGATGCTTATGTGAAAATTATACTGTGTTTTTTCAAAATAAAAGCATTGAATGGCCTGTTTCCCTTTTTCTCTCCCTTCTTGTAATTCAACTCCCAAGCTACTTTGGTGTTGCTGGCTTTCTAAAGTGTTGGCTAATCGATTAGAAGCAGTAGGATATGAATTGGTAACAAATCGTGTGTAATTTGCAATGAAAAATGAAAACACCAAATGTTCTCAGGTGTAGTTTACGTGCTAAAGCTTATTCATTTGTTTTAGAGCATCCTTAGCTATGAAATTATTGAAATGCAAATTAGTGTCTTGAAATTAAAAGAATATTTAAAAGCAAAGCAATATTCAGTGGCTGATTGCATATCAAAACTAGTGAACATCTTGTCAATTCACTCTTCAGTCTTTCAGTACCACTCTTCATGTTGTTCTAGTAGACCGTGGTCACCCTCAAGTATTGTTCATGTAGTTGATGTCCTGTGTTAGAAAAATGCCCTTTTCTGTCTGCTGATGTTTGATGCCTTTACAGCCACTGGGTGCAACTTTTCCATGTTTCCATAATAGTGAAAATGTGAAATTTTTTGTGCCTTACTAGAATTCTGGCATATGGGCTATAAAGGGCGGGATTTCTGTAGCAGGGTGCTGCCAAGGGTACTCCTTGTAGGAGAAGGCCGTGTGTCCTGGGCGAGACACAAGCAGTTCAAGCCACCTCTGAAACACTCCATAGTGTGCCAAAACTTTAGCCAACCAGGGGAGCATACGATGCCTCTGCTTAGACACGTTTAAGAAAAAGCCTCAACTGCTAGGAGTAGCAGACATAGGAGGAGATACAGAAGAGGTGTGTTTGGAGAACAGGGAGGAGGAACAAAAGAGAGGTGTGGAAGAGGATGTTGTTGGAGATGCAGCTGGAGATGCCCTCTTGGAGAAAGATACTCCATGGCAGAGGAGGGACACTCCCAGTAGGACTGTGGCCTGTAGGCAACCAATGCTGGAGCTAGAAACTCCCAATCAAGGACTGCATCTTATGCAGGAACCCATGCAGAAGCAAGTACACCCCTGAAGGGACTGTGGCCCATGTAGGACCCATGCTGCAGCAGAGACACCCACAGAGGGACACCCACAAAGGCCCATGGAGGACCTACATCTCTGAAGGGACTGCAGCATGTGGAGAACCCACGATGGTGCACAAACATACCCGAAAGGACTGCGGCCTGTGGAAGAGACCACAGGAACCTGCAGAGGAGCAGGAAGAAGCAGTGGAGGAAAACTAAAGTAAAATTCCTTGAGTCAAGGCTGTTTTGCCTGCAACACCTGATTAGACTGATTGTCGGAGACAGATTTCAAAAGTGTGTCCAAAATACTCTTTTTGGTAAGTGAAGCTCGAAATTGTGATTCTGTGGGAAATTCAAAAACTGTAAGAAGTTCTAAATTCAGAATGAGTATCAAAATTTTCAAGTCTTTCAAGTCTTTTTTATTTGGGAAGCTACATATTTACCCCTTCCAAAGTAAAGATGACCAGTAGCCATCTTGATTTCTGCAACACTTTGTCTGCTGCTGCAAACGAGTTACATTGGAAGGAATAATTAAAAATTACTCGTGCAAACAGCTATCATGTATTATTGCAGGTACTGCTGACGTGATCACTGTGTCATTTTTCTTATCAACAAAATAATATTTCCTCCTTACTCAAAATTTCTTTTTAAAAATGGTGCTTTTTTTCTGTTAACCGAATGAGTAGATACTGTAGCTTTGCAAGCCTTGTATTCAGAGGTTTACATCTAGTGAGTTTACTCCTATAAAGTTTCCTTAAGGACAATGTTTGGGGATGACGTATTTGGATTTTTTCTTTGTTATCGTAAGTTTTTGTGTTATCTATAGATTTTTCACATAGTGGTTTTGTTCTTCTTGTACCTTTCCTCTGTCTGTCCGTCCATCTGCTACTGGTAATAGTGTTTTGTTCTGCTTTCATTAACTATTACCCTGTTTTTCCTTTAATTACAAGAGGTATTTCTATTTTGTCAAAGATAAATTTGCTAATTCTGTTTGTGTTGGTGTTGAGAGAAACGCTACTACTTCATGTCTTCTGGTTATTTATCTCTTAGTTTTAATGCTAATATGGCTAAGACATGATTAACAGTATTCCATAGGCCTCATTTTTTTTCTGTCCGGAGCCTATTTTGACACTCAAATTAGTGCTTTCCTCCTTACTGTATATTTGCCCAGAGTTAAGTTTAGTATTTTTGTATACTCTACCAGTGGTTTTGGTTCTTCAAAAATTATTTTCAATAGTTTCAACTTGAAAATTTTGACAGAAATGTGGGCAGATGGGGAGTTAATTATGAAAGTGTTCTTGAAACTTCTAAAATTAATGACATCAGTTTAAGAACCATTTCTTGAAGCACTTTAGAATGAAGCTTTTCATTAGAATTTTTGATTGTACAGTATATCGTTGTGTAAGTGCTGGTGAAGGTGTCTCAGGTTTCAGTGCTAATTTACTGGGCCAAAATCTTAGACCTTTTTTGTAAAACAAACCAAGATGGAGGCAGTCTAGTATTTTAATAGTGAAACAGAATTATGCAGTGTTCAAACAATGCCTCTCATGCCAGTTAGAGCTTCTTGCCTGTACCAGATTGTCTCGTGCCGTTTCTTTCTACTTTGAAACGTTCTAACAATCTTTATAACATGTCTCATAATGAAAAGTTTCTATCTCATGTGCCATGAAAATTAGACAACACATTCAAATGCTCCAGGACTTCTGATTTTAGACCTTTGAACATGCTGTGTCTCTTCCATGTGACACTGTGCTGGACTACACCAGGCAACTGTGCCTTCTACCGTCTTCCTGGTGGAAACTTTTCAGATACCTTGTGTGGTATTTCCTCTTCTTATTTGCCTGGTGTATCGCTTAGCCACTAAAACATCAGCCAGCTCAAATAGTTAATGTAACCATGGCATTCAGACTGCTCATTTTTCATAGTCTTCTGATACAGTAAAGGGCAGGAAATCTCACCAAGAAGGCAGATAGGAATGATCTGCTGGCACAGTGCTTCTTGGAAGTAGACCCTTACCAGCAGCTGGGGTGGATGGAGAGTGATTTTGAGTTCTTTCTTCAAAGCAGTAAGATTTTGTGATTGCAGGATGTAATTTCTTCTAAAGGGCCTGTAAAAACAGAGTTCTCGGATTTGCCCTCAAGACATTGTTTCTAAAGGGCGTTTATTCTGTTATCCTGTCTAGCATTAGGCCTGCAAGACCATCTTGGAGCCACGTAACTTGCACCAGCTCAGCATTACCAGGACTCATTTCCTTTATCCCATTCACCAGATGAAGAAGGGTCAGCACCCTCAGCCCACTGCCGTCCCACAGCAGCGAATGACTGGTGTTCCTTTTTTTATTGAGGGAGCCCATGGAGACCTTCTCATGTTTCCCGCAGTTACATATTTGTTCCAGACATGTTTGAGAATGTACACAGGTACAAAATAGAACCTTCACGGTATGGAGAGTCTTCAGATTGAAACATGTACATTGATTTATGTAAGTCAGGGAGGCTGGAAGAGTTCAGCTCTGACTGAAATGGGAAGTTGTTGATTACCTACTCAAGAGATGATGCCCAATCTAACATGGAACTTCTACATATCTGAGGAAGTGTAGCAGATTAACCCCAGCTGGCAACTAAGTGCCACATACCCCCTCGCTCACTCCTTCTCGCCTCCTCCCGGTGGGATGGGGAGGGGAATTGGGAAAAGGTAAAACCTATGGGTTGAAATAAGAACAGTTTAAGAATTGAAATAAAGTATGATAATTACAATAATGAAAAGGGAGATAACAAGGAGAGAGAGAGAGGAATAAAACCCAAGGAAGACAAGTGATGTACAATACAATTGCTCACCACCCACTGACTGATGCCCAGCCCATCCCTGAGCAGCAACTGGCCTCTCTTGGCCAACCCCCCCCAGTTTATATACAGAGCATGACATCCTATGGTATGGAATATCCCTTTGGCCAGTTCGGGTCAGCGGTCCTGGCTGTGCTCCCTGCCAGCTTCTGCACCTTCTCACTGGCAGAGCATGGGAAACTGAAAAGTCCTTGACTTAGGGTAAGCACTACTTAGCAACAACTAAAACATCGGTGTGTTACCAACATTATTCTCACACTAAATCCAAAAACACAGCACTGTACCAGCTACTAGGAAGAAAATTAACTCTATCCCAGCTGATACCAGGACAGAAGACAAGAAGAGGGGTTATTTTCAAGGAGTGGCAAGACCCTGTCCTGAATAAATGAGAAATAATTAAATTATGGGGGCGGGGGAAGAAGTAGCAAATATATTTCAAGGGAGGAAACTTAATTCTGTGTGGACCTTCAGGGGAGTGCAAAGAGGACGTTACCTGTAAAAGCGAGGGCATGCTACTAGGAGTAGGCTCTCTGTAGTTAAGGCTGTCCCTTAGGACAGGGCATGCAGAAAGTCTCATAGTGTGTGTCAAAGTTACCTGGATAAAGGGAGAGAGAAAACTTTCAGATTTGATCTTGATGTAGGTAGGCTAAATCCTTTTTCCTTCAATTCCTCACTTTTGGTTCTTATAGCTGTTTGTAGCTGCATTGACTACTTTGGATATGGTAAATTAATACTTGTGTTTAACCTCAGCCTAATTTGAATAAAGAGGGATTTAACAGAACTAGCTGAAAACAAAGCAAGTTTCGTAATCAAAATGCAAAAGAAAATGTACAGTATGGCAAGAGCCATACTTATCCACCTCGTTCTTCAAAGTGGATGAAAAAGATACCACCTTCATAGCAGGTATATGCATCAGGATGCCCAGAGTCAGGAGAGGAAGAAATGCCTGCCAGTTGAAAATAGTAACGAGAAGAGCCTACTGCCTGCGCTTCCATCTCCCCACAACTTCCTCCAGAGAAAAAGGTCTGTTTAACCAGATTCTGTGTGAAAACAGGTGAATATTCTAGAGAGCAGATCTCCAGGATATATATATGAGTATGTAAGATGGTTATGGGGCATGACATGTCCTTACCAAAGTGAAAATGAACTGTCTTCTGATGAAATTGGGCAAGTCTTCAACCAGGGCTGTTGTGGAATTCAGAACAGTGCCATTACAAAGAGAGCGAGCTTATCAACTTCATTTTTAACCCTATGTTTAAAAAACTTTGACCCAAATTACTGTGTCTAACCAGCATAAGTGCTACGGATGTATTAGCTTGGGTCAGAGCTGCCTTGAGTATCTGCATCGTGTAATGCATTACTTCATGTGGATGTGCCTTCAGCAGCTTTAGAGAAGTTTGACATAAATTCTATAAATACAGCTGTTTTTTCAACAAGTCACAAAACATAATCAACACATTTAAAATAAATTGTAATGACTTACGATCCATTTTGTCACAGATAAGGGTATCTACAGCAGTCTCTGTTTGAGGTTTGGGCTTAAATCTCAGGCTCATCTGTTCATTGTTCTGAATCAGCACACTAAGCTCTGAAAGTAATTTTTTATGTCAAGATTAAGCTTACTTTAGAGAATCTTTTAAAACTTCTCTGAGATTTGTATTAATATCTACAGTATTTCTTTTGCAATTTGTTAGAGACAATTTCTCTTGCCTTTGTTAGAGACTTGTCGAGTAGGTGGATTCTGGATGTTTTCTGATACGGAATTTCATGTTTCAGCTCCAAGCGTCATGATACCAGTCAAACCACAAGCAAACAAGAAAGCAGCTATTTCAAAATGGTGCAAATATGGATGTACTGCTTACAAACATGCTGAAGCTACCATATTTCAAGCTTGAAGTAGTTTTCTCGAAGACCCGTGATAATACTTAGGTTCAAGACTTGGTCGTTTTGTTCTGTATGTGAACAATACTATACAAGCAGACAGGCAGATACTTGATTAAATTTGAGATACTAATTATTGTTCTGTTCAGTTGGTGTAATTTTTCAGTGTTCTTCAGTGTCTTGACCTTTGTGTTCATGATGAACATAACAGTTCAGGTGTGTTAAGCAAGACTATGGACAGAGGGACTCTCTCGATGTAGTTATGTTTTGGACTGGAAGGTGCTGTTGGTGAGAAGGACAGCAGTCTCATTCTGTCTTATGTAGACAGCATAAGTCCCTATGTAAATTTATAAGAACTTGGAGTATCTCTTAATTTTCTGTAAATAAAAACCATTATGGTTTTCTGATAAAGCCAAGCACCGGATACAAGTCCTGTTATGTTACCATGAGTCAATGGCTTTCAGCTTTCTCTTGGTGTAATTTGAATTAAATCTTCTCCTTTCTTCTTTCTCTTAGGAAGGAGATTGTGTTAAGTCAGATTGTTTTTTCAAGTTCTGAAGGTCTGAATAGTGGAGGAATAGAAAGAATAGGAAGTGGTTGCTGATGCTTATTAGCATGCTTTTTCTTTTCATTGTGATTCAATTAAGCTTAAAATAACACACTCTAATTACTGCTCTGTTTGACACTGTCAAAAGGCTGGGGGTTGATTTACAATTTAGCAACCATACTATGATTGTAGACATCCTTTTGTTTATTAAAAAAAAAAAAGGGTAAGAAAAAATCATTACAGTGATGTTTTAGACTTTCTTTCTTTTATAGGATGTACTCAGTATATACTCATACTACTTGCCATGGTGATTTACTGTGTGGTGAGGAGCTGAATGCTGAAAGCAGAGCTGATATTGTGAGCATCACACGTGTGTGGTTATAACAGCTGACAGGAGAGCTCAGGCACTGTGGAGAGGACAGGAATGTCCACAGGACTGCTGCTGATAACGATTAGTGGGTAATATCCTAATATATCCTCTAAATGAAGGGCGAAAACTAAAAGGTTATGTAAGGGTGCCTGAGCTCAGTGCAGTCAAAGATCTTTGTCACTGTGTTTTGCCAGCTCCTATTCCCCATCAGTCAAGGTATGAGGGATGTCCGTTTCCGAAGGCAGTGTAGGTACAGTATTTTGAAGTATTGGAATGATAGCATTTAGATAAGCTGTATTCTTAACATAATTTTCTGCTTCCTTGCTTTTTTTTTCCTGCTTACGGCTCTTCAAGCAGTAACACGGGAAGAGAGGGGTTTGGTACGTTTTACCTTCATTCTGTGGCATAATTGGATGGTGACAGATTTGAGAAGCATCGAGTGCGCTGAAGCAAAAATTTTCTGCCGACCTTGTTGCTGGGGCTGACTGAAGCTGTTGGGAGGACCTGGAGAAATAACTTTGTGACACATTCGGCTTTGGCAGTGTTTACTTCTAAACAGCTTCCTGTTTCCGTGCAATTTCCAAGCTGAACCTCCTTGTTATTGACAGGTAATATTTTAAGGGATAGATTGATTGGACTGGCAGAATGAATTAGCCATCAGCTTGACAACCATATACCATTATGTTATGTATCTGTTTACTCAGCACTGGGTGAAATGCAAGAGTCTATTGAAAATCAGATTTCCATGCTGCTTTGTCAAAGCAAATTTAATCACAGCTAGAACATGTGGCATCCATCATTTCCACTTCAGAAGGCATCACCAGGCACAGATCAGCATCAACAAGCAGTGCTGCCAGTGCTGTCTTTGACTCACAGGGAAAATTAAATTTTACCATAGATTTTTGATAAATAATGCAGTCTTATCCATCAAACATGATTATTTAAGTGTTCTCTATTAAAGTAATCCCCAACAGCTGTGTATCTAGAAGCAAGGTCTTAACTCCATTTGGCTTTGAGTCACTCCTCCTGATGTGGGATGGGCTTTTGGATATTGCCTTTGCAGATTAGACACTGCTTTGCACTTCGTTTTCTGCCAAATCTCAGGTCTGCCTGGCTGCCTATTTTTACCTGCATTTTAGTGACCAGCTCAGCCACATACTGTAATTTATTCGGTGTTTTTCTCTGAAATTTCACATTAATGCATCTCTTTCTACCCCCATGGAGATCAGGATAGCAAATTATATGATAAGAAATCTCAAGATAACTTAAGGAGTGAAACAATACAGAGGACACGTAAAGATGCAACCAGTTGCTTTGTTCATACCTCAAGTACGGTAGAGAGCATTTTAAGTCTTCAGATTTACATAAAATGTTGAAAAACATTGTAAGTGTTAGTTCTGCACATTTTACTTAGACAAGTTTTTTAATTTATCACTGACAGTGAAAGTATTCCAGTTTAAAAGTTAATTATTACCTTTTTTGGGGTGGTCTTTTCTCCCCTTTTCCAATTCCATTTAGAATGGTCCAGCGTGTGTTTTGTAACACCAGTCTATTGCTATTATTCCTGTTAAATTTTAATCTGATGTGTTAATGCCTCCATAACTGTGAGTCCAAAGCCTTTTTCTTCCAGACATGAAGATAACAGCACAATTTTTCTGATCCCTGCTAATTGAGCTATGATTCTTTAAGATTGTCTCGTGTCTTGTACTGTCTCTTGTAATGTCCTCAAAAATTATGTCATTAATTGAGAGGAGCTCATGGTCACTAATAGGTCTTCTGAAAATTGCTTTGCATTTACTGTTTTGAATTACAGTACTGCTCAAAAATATCTTGCCTATGAACTATGCAAGTTCAAATAATAATGCTTCCTGTGTTTCTGGGCTCGCTCAAGCATCAATGTTAAGCTGTTTGTAAGTATTTTTGTACTTAGAATACAATCTCTAAATTGCTTTCCTTTATAGTGTTACTATTAATGGTATTGATATTTTGAATCAAATGTCTGAATGTGCTTTTTTTCCTCTTTCCTTGAGAGAAGATGTTTCCTTAACATTTCCACTGATAAAAAAATTATATAGGTATGTGGTGATAACCTATGGATTAAAATGTAAACTTTATTTTCTATTGATCTAAAGCGACATCTTAATTAAAACATATGGCCGTATTTATTTCATGTAACTTAGAAGTCCAGACTTGACATGTTAGTCTGAACTAGTTGGCTAATTCATCTGAGGTTATTCACTTATTTATAGTCAAGGGGGAGAAATACATAGTCCAAGGGATGATTCACTATTCTAAGACAGGCAACTAAAAGAGGCTAGGTGAGTCACCTTCTGGAGGTATTCTTCTCTCTTGACTGTAAAAGGTGCCTGGGAGGAGTAGTGTTCCCTGGGAAAATTAAGTGATAAGCAGAACTTGAGGAGGAAATGTGCCAAAGAAGTGCTGCCTCTTTGATACACGCCATGATACAGATGTGTTGCCAGGATGGCTGGTACAGTCCAGATGTGTGGCTCACCTGCTGCCGGGAAAGCTATAAGAAGTTGTGGGTGATGCTCGTTCTGTGATTTGTAGTGATGCTACACAAATGCTGCACAAGCAAAACGTGTATTTAAAGGCTTATGCGCCGTAACTTGTCCCTTACTCTCCCAGGTAGCTGCCTTCCAGACATACTCCCTAAATTTTCTGTTTTCTGCACTGGGACATCTGTATCAGGGACATTTGTGTAGAGTGACAGTTGAATACATACAAGAACTAATCAATCCCTGAGGGTGCAACAGTTTGGTCTCTGTCAAACTGGTTTATTTCTGGTTTTTCTAGAAAAATATGAAGTTGATGAAGTATAGCTTACCTTTCAACACCAAAAGGTGTTTCTTCCCAAAGGCTGAGATGTTCAAGATTTATGACTTTTTCTGCTGTCTGATTTGCCAGTCTGCATGATTTATGATGAGCCTATTCCTATGCTAGCTATCAGATTGTCCTTTTCAAACCAGAGTCTCTCATGTTAATAGTCAGTGCAGTTCATAATTACATGTCACTGGGCCTGACTGTTATCTGAGTGGATTGATATGCATCCACCAGGCAGCAGGTCTTCCTTGTTGATCCACTTTCTTTTGTGTGGGTCTTATAACTTAAAGGTACACTCAGAGTGATAACAATAACTCTAAATTTAGAGACCTGAATTTCAGACACCTAAATTGGCTCTGATGAAGGTTAGCTATGGTGTCTGATCATAAATAACAAGTGAGGTGTGGACTGGGATAGCCAAGAACAGTATGACTTTCCATCCCCTTGCAATAGCTCCCATATACAGCTGACCTGGTTTGTGTGCCTCCTGATCTTGCCCAACATGAAAATTCCTTGGTTCGTCTATCTACGTATGCTTGAATCAAGTGTTAGGCTGCTGCTGTGGGAACAAATAGTGAGGAGAAACTGTTCAGTTATATTATCTTACTTCATGCCAGCAGAGTAGCTTCACTGGATTTTCAGAACAAAGCTGTTCTTGGGTGGTGAAGCAACTTACTAATGCAAAGTCTACAAACCTCCATCTGAGCAGTAGTAACTCTGAACTGTCTGGAATGGTAACGGACCTGTGTGCTTGAGATTGCTGGAGACCATACACGTATGTTGGTTTTTTT
This sequence comes from Cariama cristata, assembly GCF_000690535.1. NCBI lineage: Eukaryota > Metazoa > Chordata > Aves > Cariamiformes > Cariamidae > Cariama > Cariama cristata. Next base: position 2,263 of record NW_009604547.1, on the reverse strand, counting down.
TTCTTTGATATGAGAGAAAATATATTCCTGAGAACAACCTAATTAGAAATATCTGGAATAAAAAGATGGGCTGAGGCAGAAAATTAATTTTGATTGTAGCCATCCAGTCTAGCAAAGAAGTAATAGCACTGCTTCAAATTTTTGAATAATGGAGTAAAATAATTCAGCTGAATTATGTTAATAAATAATTTTATTCAGGTCTTTCTTAAAACAAATAACATTTTCTTAAACTTTTACTGCAACACTTCCAGACATTTTTTGATATTGTAGTGTCCCAAAACTATTAAATTCATGAAACTTTAAAGATTCATGACAATTTTACAGTATAACTGAGTAAAAAAAAATAGAAGTTGCTATTTTAGATTTGATAACTGCTTTATATGCAGTGCAGAAAAGAGAGGAATAGGCTTAGTTGGTGTTTTGAACAAAGTGAAAATATTAATCTTTCCCATGCATCTTTTTATTCAGTAAAGAAGCTTGTGTCCAGTTGAACAACCTGATGTTGGGATCTTGTTAGGATATTATTCCACACTACTGAATCAAAGGCTTTTTTCACCATTTTATGGAGCTTTCTGTAATCACGTGTTCTCAGTCCTTTTAGCAGTAACATAACAATTTCTTATGCCTCTTGCTGTTGTATGCATACATCCATCAAGTTTTAAGTTATATGCAGTCTTTTTACAGCATTTTAACAAGGGAGGAGTAACGCATGAAGCAGCAGTAAACATTTACAAGCCAATGCTCCTCAATTATCACTTGGCTAGATACATTTTAAAGACCACGGCATCCTGATTTGCTCCAGTGACAATGTGATAATTGCAGCAAATACAGTTTAGAGGACACAGTTCTGGGCGAAAACATGCTAGGGAAACCTGGGAGGATGGAGACCTGGGATTGGAAATAGCTGCTCAATTGCTCATGGAAGTCTGTGTTTTTAAGAAAGCAAGACATTGCTTTCTCTGTCACTTTAAGCTTTTTTTTTTTGTTTTCTTTTTTACAACACAGGGGACAAAAGTGGAAAACTTTAATGAAAGCACATGTTTATTGTAGAGAAGAGCACCAAGATTTTTAATATAACTAGTGACCTAAGTGTGGCATGACCTATGTAATCATCTGTCTCTAAGTGAAAAGAAATCTCTCTTCAGTTTTTGTTTTGGCACTTAAAGACCCCTGCACTTCAGAAGTCTGGGCTTTGGTTGTTTCCTCTGATGCAAGTGATACCTGAGTGTACGGTCTTCATTTTGGAGTCACTGGTATTGGAGTCTCTTCAGGGAACTCATCAGGAAAGGGAAAAAAGTTTTCATCACCAAGATACATAACATACAGCATGAGCTGGCAGGTGAATTCAATCAAAATCAGCTTCCCACTCATCCTTTCCTCCTGAGTAATTTAATTTGAAGGAAAGGTACTGGACTTCACTCCGTTTCCAAAAAACTTGTGTGATGACTCTGGTACTACACATGGTGTTCTACCTCTGCCTTTGAGTTGTCTGTATTTCCCACAGAAATTCATATTCATACCTACAGTTTCTCCTCAGTTACACTGGCTAGACTTGATATTTTTTTTTTCCTTTTGCTAAACACAGGAAGTCACAGAGGTTTCTTTGAAATCCTCCACACTGGGTCCCTATACGTTAGGTCACTTGAGTAAGCTCCAAGAGGCAACATCTCCTCAGTAACCATCAACCTAGCTGGGCCTAGTATGCTGTGAATTGCCTGAGATGATCCAAATCACCAAGAAGACCTCTTCTGGTTCCAGCTGCTGTCATTTCTTGTCTCTTACATCCAGTATCTGCTCTTTTCAAGGGCAGTCAATTAGTCAGGCTTGAGCCTCTTCCCCTACACAGCTGTTGGAAACTATCGTCATTTCTTGGGAAGCCATGGGATGGGGCTGAATTGCACTGGACAGTTTCACTGTATTCTGCACCGCTCTGCCTCAGGTCAGCAAGTCTCCCAGGAATTTCTGGACTGAAGTGAGGTTAATTTCTAGCTCTCTTGTCCTCCAAGAACATAGATGTGTCCTTACACATGCTTACGCAGCAGCGTGCTCTGGCAGGGTCACAAAGCGGCAGAGTTAATTTTTGGGAGATCCTAAACGTGAATCTCTTCATGGCAAAACAAGGTCTTCTCCAGATGAAGGCTTATTCCTGGTTTCCTCATTTACACTGTGAATAAAGCCTTCAGTCAGACCTTTGGGGTGGATGTGTATAGATCTTTCTCCTATAGTAAGCTCCCTGCAGTGACGTGCGGAAAAACGGACTCCA